>NC_079209.1:32699629-32892129 GCF_026745355.1 Beta vulgaris subsp. vulgaris
CTAGACATTTCCTCCAAAGTTCTATTTTTCCTTTCTACAACACCATTTTGTTGTGGTGTTCTAGGGGAGAAAATTATGATCTAGGCCATTATCTCTGCTTAAGTCATCAAATTTATAATTTTCGAATTCTTTGCCATGATCTGATCTAATGTGCATTTTTTATGACCACTTAAGTTTTGAACTCTTTTAGCAAAGACAAGGAACTCATCATAAGTTTCATCTTTACTAGTGAGAAAAATAACCCAAGTATACCTAGAGTAGTCATCTACAATCACAAGTACATACCTCTTTCCACTTCTGCTTTGAATTCTCATGGGTCCACATAAGTCCATATGAATTAATTCTAATGGTTTAGTGGTACTTACAATCGTTTTAGATTTGAAAGAGGATCTTACTTGCTTACCTCGTGCACATGCATCACAAACTTGATCAATATGAAATTTTATGGATGGTAATCCTAAAACAAGATCTTTTGATCTAAGTTTCTCAAGTAATGAAAAGCTAGCATGTCCTAGACGCTTGTGCCAAGAAGTGAATCATCTTCAATAACACTAAGACAAGTTAAATTGATTTGAGGAACAAGGTCTAGATCCACAATGTATGTGTTCCCTTTCCTTGTTCCTTCCAAGATAACCTTCTTAGTTTTAATGTTGATGATCAAGCATTTTTCTTTATCAAATTTTACAGTATTTCCTTTGTCACAGAATTGAGAAATGCTTAATAGATTATGTTTTAGACCTTCAACTAAAAATACATTTTCAATGGAGTGTATGGTGACTTACCACCTTACCCATGCAACTATGTTACCTTTCTTATTATCACCAAATGTTACACTTCCACCTTCATAGGTTGTGAGTGAGAGAAACTTGTTTTGTCTCCTGTCATGTGCTTGGAACAACCACTATCGAGATACCATGTGTTGTTCCCCCTCACTCCAACCTGCAAAAATCAACTAGTGTTAGTTGTAGGAACCCCATCTTTCGTGGGTTCCTGTTCTTGACTAGGATTTGTTTTGACAACCCATTTTTTCTTACTTATTGTCACATTTTTCCCAATCATCTCAGATTTTAATTGACATTGATTTATGTAATGACCTACCTTGCCACAATACATACAGAACTTATCACTAGGTAGATCAACATATTTCTTTGTCTTGTTCCTTTTCTTGTAGTTTTCAAAACCAAGACCTTCCTTCCTTTGGTCTGTGGTTTCTCAATCCACTTAGGAACTTTCATGATTTTGCCTCTGTTCCTTGCGACAACCAGTTCCTTTTTAAGATTACAGATCTGTTCCTTTAAAATATTTTTCTCTTTATTCAATTTTCAATCTCAGATCTGTATCCTTTCAAAGGGGTTGATCTTATATCAAAGGAACTCAGAACAGGGACAAACTCCTTCAAGTGTGAAATCTCTAAATTAATTAGATAATTTTCATTTTTCAAACTTTCATACATTCTTTGATTTTTAAGTTTTTATCAAATAAATCAAAGAATCTTGTTTCAACATCTGTTCTCATTTTCTTAAGCCATTCTATGTGTTCCTTGCAAACCTTTAAGGCTTGTTCCGTTTTTTACGTTTTTCACGTTCATCTCTACATTCAAGAATTGCATCATAAAGAAGATCATATATTTCAGCCTAGTTTTACATCTAAGTCTGACTCAAGACCATGTTGACTTACTCAATCTTATCTTTCTTCTTCATTTAAGGCAAAGGTTTGCTGTTCTTCAGTTGTTGTTCCTCTTCTTCTTCCGTCTCTGAATCTCCCCAAGCAGCTATCATAGCTTTGCGACATTTGCCTTAGAGAAAGGTGCTTTGATTCTTTGTTCAGCAAAGCGTTCCTTGTTCCTTTCTTTGGTTTTGTCATTTTCCCAAAGAGGACATTCCTTGATGAAGTGATCTGTATACCACATTTATGACAAGCAGCTTTGTTAGAAAATTTCTTAGTTTTACCTTTGAAGTTTCCATTCTTCATGTTCCTGTACATCTTTCGAAATTTTCGAACCATGAGGGCTGCTTCTTCTTCTTCTAAATCCGAATCATCTTCATCATCTGCTTTGAGAGCAATTGATTTTGATTTGGAGCTTTCACCATATTCAGTATCAAGGTGAAGCTCATGAGTCATAAGTGACCCTGCCAGCTGTTCTAAGTTGAACTTAGTGAAGTCTTTTGTTTCTTGAGAGCGTGACTTTAGCCATCCATCTGTCCTTAGGAAGACTCCTAAGAACCTTTCGAACCTGTTCCTCAGATGAAATAAACTTTCCAAGAGAAGCCAACTCATTAATAATGTTAGTAAAACGAGTAAACATGTCTCGGATGCTTTCTTTGATTTCATGCAGAACAGTTCATATTGATTCATAAGTAAATCAATTTTCGATCTTTTAACTTCATTAGTTCCTTCTGGGTTACTTCTAGTAAATCCCATATTTGCTTTGCGGATTTGCATCCCATGATCCTATTATGTTCATGGGGTCCAAGTCCACAATGCAACAGTTTAATAGCCATGGCATTTACTTCCATTTTTTCAAAATCAGATTTGTCATAATCAGAGAGGGGTTTTAGAGTTACCTCATTTTTGTCATTTGTAGTTGTGACTTCGAAATCACCAACTTCAATGACTCTCCATACCTGATAGTTTTCAGTTTGATGAATATCTCCATGCGGTTCTTCCAATAGTTGTAGTACTTCCCATTGAACATAGGAGGCCTTTGAGTGGAATAACCTTCTTCAAGTTTCTCGGTGGTATTCATTGTTCCTTGGATCTTTTTCTCAATAGGGTTTCCTATCTTACGTGAGTTCTAGCTCTGATACCAATTGTTATTTCCCTAGGAACACTACAAAAGGGGGGGTGAATTGTAGGTGTAGAAATAAACGTAACTTTTTGCGGAAATTAAAACTTAAACGAATAAACAAGCTAGAGGAACACAAGGGATTTTTACGAGGAAAAACTTCTTGGGCCCAACAAGAAGAAACAACCTCGACCACTAGGGATTTTAAACTCAACCCTTTCACTAATTAGGCCAAACAACTTTGTTACAACCTAATTCTAACTCGAGCCACACCTTGAGTTCCTAAACTCAAGTTCCTGAGCCACTGTTCCCTTAACAGCAGTTCCTCTCAACTTCACTCGAAGTTTTCTCACATACAAGCTTACTCAAAGCCTCTCTCTTACAGAACTTCACTCAAAGTTCCCTTACCCCAAAAACCAAAATACAATTGATTGAAATAAGTTTAGTGGAATTAGAGTAAGAAACAAAGAACAAATGGCTATTATGAGAGAATGAAGGCACTGACACTTAATTAGTTAAACTCACTTAATTACTTAGTCAGACACACTTTGGAACTTATCTAGACTTCATATTTATAGTGTAATCAAAGAACGTGGGAGTTAAATCGATTACATGTTAAGTCCATTAACCCATGATGTTCCTTCCCCTAAGGAACACTTTCTCATCATGTCCCATGATCCCATGACTAATATGAACGTGGATATTTTAGCACCATACTCCTAAGTAATAGGAGTTCCTTGAGCTTTATCCGAAAATCAGTTTTATAAAAACATTTTTATCTTAAAACTGAATTTTTAATCTTTAAGAAAATAATATCTTTTAAAAATCTTTATAAAACCGGATAATTATTTTCTTTTATTTTCCGAAAAAAAAATCTTTTCTAAAACAGATTTTCTTTTTAAAACTGATTTTATCATTATATTTGAAATTAGATAAAACTAATTTCCTATAATTTAGGCATGACTTACTCAATTATATTTAACCGTTATACTTTATGCACGCCTAAGTCTAGTTCCTTTTATAACAAGTTCCTTTAACAATTCGTTTAGTGCCACTTAGTTTGTTCCTTACAAAGGAACAAACCTCATTCTCAAATAAACTCCATGTTCCTTACCATTCTTCTTTGTTCCTTTACATTGGAACTAGAAAATAAAACGCCTAGCTTCTATTCTTCTTGATCCAATGCTTGCTCCAGTATCAATATAGAAACTTCTTTACTTAGCCTTTGAAATCCTCTCTTGACTTCTTCCTTGACTTCGTATTCTCCCAGTTCCTTTCATTGATACCTTAAACATCATACACTTAAATAACTCATTAGTTCACTACTTAGTTTGCATCTTTGTTTCTATGTCAGCATCAAAACTAGGGTTCAACACTCCCTTTGTTCATGCTCGGAGGTTTCATGCTCGTGGACAGTGTACACGCCTAAGATGAATCCTAGCACACCCTAAGTCCTAACACACACTAACAACTAATAAGATAAATAACACTAAAAAGATAAACCATAAACTCCTAAACTTAAGCATCACACGCCTAAGATCAGGCATAGCCACGCCTAGGATAAGAATTAACATATTGTTATGGCTGAATTTTTTGACAGGATGACATTGACGCAATGACGTGATGACTCGATGACATGATGCCATCTGACATGATGACGAAGTAACTATGACTTAAAGACGCGGCGAAGAACGCGAGACTGGAGCAGAGCATTAAGTGGTAACGATTTAGCTATATATGGAAGGAGTGTAATGAGGTGTAAATTCAGCCGTTGAGGAGCAGGGATCATGACGTTGGAGCGTGAATGAGGAAGATCTCCCAATATTGAAGGACCGAAATTAATGTAATAATTAGTGAATTTATTATGTATTCGTTCAGAAAGAGCCAAGGAAGGAAAAAGGGCATACAAAAGAGGGTATAGGATCATTGGTCATTTTTTACGTAACATTATCAGAAGAACACTTGAGAGAAAAGAACTTTTTTAATGTCAGTCACTCACTAAGAAAGACAGTGAACCATAGTAGATTGGTGGATCTCCATCCACCCGCGGTTTTTACCCATCTTCATTGGGGTTTTCCGCGTCACCATTTTTGTGTGTTCATCCCCTTTGATCCCCATTGCATTCGTTTGTTGCATTTTCTTAAACGTAATCTGGTTAAATCATCCCTAACTTTAATTTCGTCGTAAGTGATAAATTTTAGCATAAACAATTTGGCACCCACCGTGGGGCATAACCAGACTATCTACTGTCCAAAATCCATCAAATGGGAGAAACACCTAACCTCGAGGAAATGAAGAGACAATACGAACAGATGAGAGCAGCTAGCTACCGACTTCACGACGTCGCAGGAGAGAATCCAGAAATTGCAGGAAGAGTTAGCGTCGTCCAAAGCTTCGAAGGTCCGACGTCGCGCTAATATGAACGACATCCCTTTCATGGGGAACCTTTCTGAGTCAGATAGTGAGGAGCCTGAGGATGAAGAGCCCTTAAACAATGAAGAGAACGGTCAAGGCGAAGGAGAAGCGAATCTCATGGCGAAGCGCATGGTCCAGATCGAAAAGCAGAATAAGCGCTTAATGAAGCTCATGTCCCAGCTCCCAAGGGCTCCGACGCCAAGCATCGTGGAGTATCCAGACGGTTATGCAGAGTCACCATTCGTCGAAAGGATCGCGAGGGTTGTGCTTCTGAAAAAGCTCAATCTGCTTACCCTCGCTGCTAATTATGATGGTTCAACTGATCCAGGCGAGCATGTCGCCCAGTACAAGCAGCGGATGTCGCAAACATCAATTCCTTGGCATTTGGTAGAGGCATGCATGTGCAAGTCTTTTGGAGCCACGCTCCGGTCCCGCTCTCAAATGGCTCCGATCCCTCAGGCCAGGGAGCATTGGCAATTTTTCCACCCTAGTCAATAATTTCTATGAAAAGTTCGAAGGCAGTCGTAGCCTGGAAAAGCAGACGAGCGACCTATATGGCGTCGTTCAAGGGCCTAAAGAATCTGTTCGCGATTATTATAATCGCTTTAATAAAGAAATGACTAGCATTAAACATCTTGATACTAAGACTGCTATTGAATGTTACAGGAAAGGATTAATCTTGCGATCAAAGTTATACAACCGTCTGACGAAGTATCCGTGCCAGACGTTCGAGGAAGTCAAGTCGCGAGAACTAGCGCAGATGAGACTGGAGGAAGATGATGCCATCCTTAACACCATATCAACCTGACGTGCACCAGAGACCCCTGCTGACCGAAAGGCTTTCGTCCCCAAGAAGAATAATTGGCGAAGCCACCCATATAATCGCTCAAATCAGGTTAACAATGTTACTGACGTTGTCGAAAATGCAGGTAACGACGCAAGGACGGAGTCGTTGACCTTCCCATATCTAGATTCTTACGGATTTTACGTCGATGTCAGAGGCGTCGTAAATGCCTTGTCCAAAATCGGAGCACCCGTCCGTTGGCTAAAAAAAAAAGCAACCGACCGGAAGCGCAAAAAGATCAAACAAAGTGGTGTCAGTTCCATCATGACCATGGCCATAAGACGGAAGAATGTATTGCGTTGCGACGAGAGGTCGCGTTCATGCTTAATAAGGGGCACCTTAAAGACCTCTTGAGCGACAAAGGTAAAGCGTCCTTCGGTAGGAATACCGCGCAGTCCGACCCTCCTGCATCGCCCATGCACGTAAAGGTAATCAATGTTATTTCTGGTGGGTCTGATGTATGTGGACTAACGTATTCCGCAGCCAAAAGGCTAGCAAGAAAGGGTACTCCCTCGTCCGCCGTTTTTAAATCTTGCAGGTCAGCTGAAGAACGCAAGCTCGAAGCAATGGCAATAACCTTTGACGACGACGACGTCTGCGACGTGGAACATCATGATGGATTAGTCATATCCCTGATTGTCAGTAATTGCTTGTTGAAGCGGGTGTTAGTCAATGGGGGCAGCTCAGCCAACATTATATTCAAAAGCGCCCTTGAAGGTATGGGTTTGTGCGACAAAGATATTACTGAAAAATCTACTGTTTTGGTAGGATTCAGTGGAGAAGCCCAACATACTGTCGGAGAAGTCACATTGCCTACGTTAGCCAAAGGCGTCAACTTGCCGACCAAATTCAACGTTGTGGATTGCCCGTCCGCGTATAACATCATTCTCGTCACTCCATGGATACACAAGATGAAGGTTGCTGAAGTTTCCAACTAAGTGGGGCGTCCCAAGAAATAAAGGACGAGCAGAAATCTGCAAGAGAATGCTATAGTTCATCGCTCAAACCCCCAAAAGCGTCCATCTAGCAATTAAAGGATGGGTCAGCGCCCGACGCGCCCAGCGAGCAGGACGTGGATGAAGTGATGCTCGATCCATCCATCCCCGATCGTATCGTTCGAATCGGAGCAACGTTGTCGCAAGAAATACGAGGTCAATTAGTCGTTTTTTGAAAGCTAACCAAGATTGTTTTGCTTGGTACCATGAGGATATGACAGGAATCAGTCCTGATGTCATCACGCATAAACTCAACGTCGATCCCGGTCACAAGCCCGTAAAGCAGAAAAGACGCAAATTCGCACCTGAAAGGAATCAAGTCATCAATGATGAGGTTCAAAAGCTGATCGACACCGGAAAGATCCGTGAGGTAAAGTATCCAGATTGGCTAGCCAATGTCGTGGTGGTCAGCAAAAAGAACGGGAAGTGGAGAGTCTGCATCGACTTCACAGATTTGAACAAAGCATGTCCCAAGGATCCATTCCCTCTCCCTCATATAGATGCAATGGTTGACGCGACAGCAGGTCACGAGCTTTTAACGTTCATGGACGCATATTCCGGGTACAACCAAATATTGATGCATCCGGACGATCAGGAAAAGACCGCGTTTGTCACTGATAAAGGTATATATTGTTTTATAGACACTTAGGGACAACCAGCTGTATGCAATGTTTTCGAAGTGTGAATTTCGGTTAGTTAGAGTGTCAATTTTGGGTCATTTTGTCTCTAAGGAGGGTGTGTTAGTAGATCCTACAAAAACAAAAGCTCTGAGTGAATGGCCTACACCAAAGAATGTCACAGATTCATAAAAGAAGCTTCTTGGGTTTAGCCGCTTATCATAGAAGGTTTGTGAAAGACTTTTCAAAATAGCAAAGCCCATGACCAACTTAGTGAAGAGAGATTGTAGGTTTAACAAGAATGAGCGCAGTGAGAAAGTCTTTTAAACGCTGAAAGAGAGATTAACTTGAGCACCTGTCCTAACCTTGCCTAACATGAATGAGGGATATGATGTTTATAGTGATGCGTCAAAGAATGGATTGGGTTGTGTTCTTATGCAAAATGGGAAAGTCATAGCGTATGCGTCCCGTCAACTGAAAGCATATGAAGTTAACGACCCAACACATGATCTAGAGTTGGTCGCAATTGTTTTTGCCTTAGAAATCTGCACACACTACCTCTACGGGATGACCTGTCGAATTTTCACCTATCACAAAAGCCTCAAATACATCTTCACCCAGAAAGACCTTAATATGAGACAACGCAGGTGGTTATAGCTCGTTAAGGACTATGACATAGACATACAGTACCATGAGGGTAAAGCAAACGTTGTTGCTGATGTGTTAAGTCACAAATCAAATCATAGCCTGGACACCTTGGTGGTTGCCGACAAACTTTGTGAGGAATTTTTGAAACTCTAAATAGAGGTGGTTCATGAAGGGGAAGTAGAAAAGTTGTTGAGTGCCTTAGCCATCTAGCCCAACTTCCTAGATGAAATAAAAGGGGGTCAACCTGGGTATGTAAAACTTGAGCGAGTAAAAGCAAAACTTAAGGAGGAGAGCAGAAGGGTTTGAAATCCATCAAGATGGGAGTATACGCTATAAGGATCAGTGGTGTGCACTGCAAAAATGTTAGGGGTTGAAGCAAAAGATAATTAGTGAAGGTCATAACACGAACTGTTGTGTCTACCCGGGGGGGATAAGAGTGCGAGGTTCATACCCATGAAAGACACGTGAAGTATGGAAGCCCTAGCCAAAAGCATACGTTAAACATGTCATTCGCTTACATGGAGTACCCACGAGTATAGTGTCAGATAGGGATTCGCGATTCCTTGTGAGCTTCTGGAAAAGGTCCAGGAAGCATTTGGTAGTGAGCTATTGATGAGTACAACCTTTCACCCAGCTACAGACGATCAACCAGAAAGAACCATTCAGACCTTGGAAGACATGTTAAGAGCCTGTGCCTTAGAATACCAGGGATCATGGGAAGACCATTTAGACCTCATAGAGTTATGAAATGATTTAAGATATTGTGGATCAAGTGCAATTCATTCAAGAGAAGATTAGGGCTGCACAAGACACGCAAAACTCCTATGCGGATCAGAGGCGAAGGGAAGAGAATTATGAAGTTAGAGAAAAAGTGTTGCTTAAGGTGTCCCCAATGAAAGGAGTGATGCAATTTGAGAAAAAGGGGAAGCTAAGTCGTAAGTTAGTACCATATGAAATTTTGGCAAGAGTAGGCAAAGTAGGAGTTATAAAGGATCCATAACGTGTTTCACGTATCCCAACTCCGAAAATACGTACCTGACGAGTCACATGTCCTAGAACCTGAAAACGTCGAGTTAAATGAAACCTTGTCCTATGAAGAGAAATCCATCAAGATCCTAGACTACAAGATGCATAGCACGAGACATAAGGACGTCAAAATTGTGAAGGTCTTGTGGAGGAATCAAAATACTAAAGAAGCCACATGGGAAGCAGAAGATGTAATGCGTCTGAAGTACCTTAAGCTTTTTCAAGAGGTAGGTGAGTTGGGGGGCCGTAACTTTTCTTTTAACGGGGGAAGAATACGATAGAATTTCGCGTTTTTGCCCTAAAGTATGTTAATTATGTGCACTTATAGCTTATGTGACATGCAAAAGTTAGAAAATGCTTGTGAAATTTTGGGACTTACAAATGTGCAAAAGATCGTTGTTAAGACTGACTACCTCAAAGTTTCGGAATGAAACTTCCTTTAAGGGGGGAAGCATGTAATACTCCGTAATTTTGGGAGTTAGTTTTTGTAAATAAGATAATATAAAGAATATAATTGAAAATATTTTTAATATTATTGATAAAAAAAATACAGTTTAAGTAAGCCTATAATTATAACTTAAATATACAACCTACTTTTATACCTAATTATATTAAGGTTGGTTTTATTTTATTTTCGAAATAAATGAAATAAGAAATAGGAATTTTTTTAGTCTTGGACGAACACTTAAACAACTACAAGAGGGGGGGGTGAATTGTAGTTGGAGAGATTTTCTAACTTTTTGCGAAAATATAAGAATGGTTGAATAAGAAAGAAATAATTGCATGAATAAGAAAGAACTTAGGAGCACGAGATTTTTACAAGGAAAACTTCCTAGGCCCAATAGGAAGAAAAACCTTGATCATAAGGGATTTTGACTCAATTCTCTTTAATAACTTTAGGCCAAAAGACTCTCTTTTGTACAACCTAAACTCGGACCAACTCTGTTCCACTAGGAACTGGTTCCTTGTCAGCTTGTTCCCCCTGAACAGTTGACTTCCCTTGACTTCACTCGAAGTCTTTTCTCTTTCTCTCTTCTCTTTCTCTTTCTCTTTTTCTCTCAAAATGATTACAGACTTAGATTCACTCAACCCAATCTATAATATATCAATTGCTAAGAAGAAAAAAACCGAATGTACTTTCACTAAAAATATTACATTGAAAATTCTGAAAGTATATTTAATAAGATCGTTACAAACATCTATTTGTAGAGACCTATCTTCTCGAGTTTTTCTCCGTGATCTTCTCCATGATCACACGTAGTTTCAGCCACTTCTCCATAATGTGTCCGTTGTATTTTGGATTGGCAGTTGTTATTTCCATAATCTCAGCCACTACCACACGCGCACCTCCACGTTCACACGCATTGTAAATAGGTCGGTTGTTGTGGTTCCTAAATTGTAGGAACTACCTCAACGATCTATTTTGGGGCGCTTGCTTAGGTTAGTTTTTGGCGGCTCCTTGTTTATAGGAAAACATAAAATGCTGCACACAAACTAACTAAACAGAATATTATGGAATCTTAATATATCAAATTTTTACCTCCATAATATTTACGGATTGTCACAAATAAGGTTTAATAACTTAATCTTGATTAAACTCCTAATCAATTCTCCATAAGTTATTTAACATGTTATTTGTGAAGTCTAAAAATAAATAAACTACTTAAAACTGAAAAAATAAATCTAACAAAATAAGATAATCAAAACGAAAAGAATAAATCTAAAACACTTGAAATTAAATCTAACATAATAAACTAAAAACGGATTAATAAAATAAACTAAAATCAAATAAACTTTAATTATATGTCATTATCAAAATAGTGAAATAACAAATTTGATTCGGTCGGAGTTCGTCACCTCATCCCCTATGTCGCTAGAGTTGAGCGTCACTTGTGCAATGCTGCTGGAGTTGTTGTGCGCGAGGTTCGAGTGCTCGAGTGGTGAGTCGAGGTTCGTCTCGCAGAATGTTTCGCAAGATAGGTCGTGGTTCGTGTGGTCGCGCAAGGTGAGGGTTTGTGCGAGTGGTGTCGCGCAAGGTAAGGGACGGTTTGTGCGAGTGATGTCGCGTGAGATATGCGAGGGTTTGTGCGAGTTGTGTTGAGTAGAGGCCGTAGTTCGTGGTTGGGTTCGTTCGCGCGGGTTCATGTTAGGTGGCTCGAGTGTGAAGGTTGAGTAAGGTGCCCGTCGAGGTTCGCGAGTAGTCGCGTGTCGCGCAGGTCAGGGTGGTGGTCGTTGGAGTTCGTGCGATGTCGCTGGGGGTTTATCGCCGGCGAGTGGATCCGGTAACCTCTATATTTTTTAAAAAAAATAATAATAAATTTTCTCTTTTCCTACTTAAATAAATTGTATAACCTAATTTTGTAATTTTAATGTAATTTGATTAGGTTGTAATTTGATTAAATTTTAATTTGATTAATTTTGGAATTATAAGTAACTTATAAATTAAGTAAAGGAAATCAAATATATAATTATATTGGTAGTTCTTATCACTAGTAGAATAATTGCTTATTGATGCAGTTTTACCCATATGCAGCAATATATCACGTAAAAAGAAAAGGAAAAATATAAAATAACTATATTGTTGCGGTTTCGACCGAAAACCGCAGCAATATGGTTTCAACATGAAATTTTTTGAAAAAAGTTGACTATTTAACCAGATATATTGATGCGGTTTTTGTCAAAAATCGCAGCAATATATTAAAATAATATTTTAATATATGGTTGCGGTTCTTGTTAGGAACCGCAGCAATATCATTAAAAAATATTATAAAAAAATATATAAAAGATGCGTGTAACAGTTAGGGTTTTTTCACTTTTATTCTCTCATCCTCTCAACCACTCACACGCCGTTTTACTTCCTCTCAACCTCACTCTGCTCTCAACCTCTCATCTCACCGGTCCTTCGTCTCACCGCTCCTCTCATCTCACCAGTCCTTCGTCTCGCCGGTCCTCTCATCTCACCGGCCCTTCGTCTCACCAGTCCTCTCATATCACCGGTCCTCTCGTAATTTAGATGTGTATGGATTTTGGGGGTGTTACATTTTAAATGTTTATTGCTGCGGTTTTTGTAAGAACCACAACAATAAGTTAAAAGAGGGGACCAATTGGTTATTGGCCCATGTGAGTTAGGGAGTGGTAATGATAATTTAGAATTTTATAGTAATGACATTTTTGTAAATATGTTAAGACTTTTTTAACGAAAAGTAGTAAGTTTCAAAATATTGCATTTTTTCTAGTACGACCCAAAATGGCATGTGCTGCATTCTTGATACGGGAGTAATGGATGCAAGTTTTCTAGCACTTGCATATAAAAGCATCTCTTTAAATCTTGGCTCAATTGATGTACATGGAGGACTCTTCATGGGAATGACTACTAAAGTGGTAGCATGTTTGCTAACCAACCAAGGTAGAGGATAGGCATGTGATTCTAGCATGTCTATGAGGATCCTAATGCTATTAGGATTCATATCTTTAATTGCTTTCTTAGTTCTAATTGTATTAGGAATCATGGTTTTGCCTACGTTCTTAAAACGATGGATTTTACATGATTCAAAGAGTCTAAGGAGTCTAGGACTTAGGGACTTGTCCTAAGCCTATTAGGTTTATGTTTTTATCAAGTAGTATAAATATGGAGTTATGTAGTTCGAATTCTTTACAGAATTAATAAGAGTTTTCGAGTGTTTTTTGTGTTAAACATTGATTGTTTACAAACCCTCTTGAGTGTTGGTGGCTTAGCCTTTATGCATTCAAAACCCTTAGTATTATTCCTTGTGGTGGCTTAGTCTTTATCATTGAATAATCTAAGTTCTATCCTGGTTACTTTGGTTCGAGTTCTTGGTAAGTTCTTGCTTGAGTCTTTGTATTCTTGCTTGAATCTTGGTAGTTATTGTTTGTGCTTTATTGTTATTAATTTATTTTACTTAGCTTCCGCACATGTATTTGATTCTTGAAGAATAAATATATCATATGGTATCAAGAGCATAGGTGACATCCATTGAAGGGGGTCCGAATTTTTTCCTTTAAGGGGGAGTAATAGATCTTCAAGAAAGTCTTAAAGATCCAATCTTTTTTTCAAGATTCTTGATTTTTCATAAAGTTTCATCAAAGTACTACAACATTATTATTGATTGGTGAAAGAAAAACATCCAAGATCCATAAAAACATCCAAGAACATACATCCACACTCATATTGAAGCGTTTGAGGCGGTTTCTTGGAGACGAAAATCAAGGGCGTCCAAGCCAAGTTTTGTTTGGCTACCATGGACAATGATCAAGGAGGAAGAGAGGGTGGAGAAGGGAGAGTCCCTAGAGGGCTTAGCTTGGAGCAAGCACAAAATATACGAAGGGATAGGCAGCTTGAAGACCTAACCACACGCATGGATGAACTCATGCGCATGATGCAACAAGGGATGCATGGTAATCGACGCAGCCAATCTCCTAGTCCTGTTAGGAGTATCCATACTAGCAACCATGAAGTTAGTCTGATGAGGAGGTCCACCATCCAAGACATAGACAACCACCAAGGGATGATGATAGAGGGCTAAGGCTAGATCTTCCAGATTTTGATGGTGCTATGAAGCCAGAGAAGTTCCTTGAATGGCTGCAAAGAATGGAAAGAGTCTTTGATTATAAAGACTATGATGATGCTAAGAGGTTTAAGGTAGCTATCCTAAAGCTTACAGGTTATGCTAGCCTATGGTATGAGAACTTAAAGAACAAGAGGCGCAAGGATGGCAAACCAAGCCTACATTCATGGGAGAAGCTAAAGACTAGGATGAAGAAAAGATTTCTTCCTTCTGATTTTACACAAGATATGTTTCGAAAACTCCAAGTTTTACAACAAAACACTCTAAGTGTGGAGGAATATGTGGTGGAGTTTGAGAAAATCAACATGTTATGTGATGTAGATGAGAAAGCTGAACATAAGATAGCTCGTTTCATTGCTGGATTGGATAAGAAACTAGCTAAGAAGGTGGATCTACAACCTTATTGGAGTTTTGAAGAGGTGGTACAAGTAGCTATGAGGGCTGAAAAGTATGTTAAGGCTAAGAAAGCCTCCACCTTTAAGCCTTTTGTGAAGCAAGGAGAGAAACCCTATAGTGGCGCCAAGAAGGAAGAAGGTATGCATCTACTTCTAAGTTTGATAAGTTTAAAGGGATAAGGGGAAGGCTTCTACACCCCTAGCCACAGATGAGAGGCGCATATGCTTCAAGTGTAAAGGCTATGGACACATCTTAAAGGATTGTCCTAACAATAGGGTGATGACCTTAAGGGACATCCAAGAAATTGAGGATGAATATGCTAAGGGAAACATTGAAGAAGAGGAGTTTAAAGGAGAAAAGGAGCATGAGGAAGACACTTATGAAGCTGATTCAGAGGAAGAGCCAGTGTCTGAAGGCCAACAACTTATAGTGAGGCACATGCTCCACACTCAACCAGCCCCTTTGGAGCACACTCAAAGGGACAAGAACTTTTTCACTCGTTGCTTAGTGAAACAAAGGGTATGTGATTTAATAATTGATAATGGTAGTTGTGCTAATGTGGTGTCTACTACTCTTATAGATAAACTGAAGTGGCCTACTTCAAACCATCCACACCTGTACAAGCTTAATTGGCTTAGTAATGATAATGGCATCAAGGTGACTAAGCAAGCCTTGATTGTGTTCGAAATTGGTAAGTTTAAAGATGAGGTTCTATGTGATGTATGCAACATGGATGCTTGTCACATCCTTTTGGGACGACCATGGCAATTTGATAGGCATGTGAAGTATGATGGCCGCACCAATGTATGCATTGCTACAATTGGAGGTAAGAGAACTGCTTTAAAACCTTTACCTTCCCCTATTCCAAAGAAAGGTACATTGTTAGTAAGTGCTAAGGAGATTGAGAAGGAATTGGAGGAAGAACATGAAGGGTACATCTTAATAGCCAATGAAGTAGAAGGGGAGCAACAAACTTACAAGGTTCCTAAGCACCTTGAACATGTGCTTGATGAGTATAGTGATGTCTTCCCTCAAGACTTACCTCCAAGTTTACCCCCCATCCGTGGCATTGAGCATCAAATTGACCTAGTTCCAGGTGCTTCATTGCAAACAAAGCTGCTTATAGGTGTAATCCTCAAGAGACACAAGAATTGCAAAGGCAAAGAGTTGATGTCTAGAGGATATGTGTGTGAAAGTATGAGCCCATGTGCAGTACCAGCCTTAGCTTGTTGGTGCCTAAGAAAGATGGTACTTGGCGCATGTGCATTGATAGTAGGGCAGTTAATAACATAACCATTAAGTATCGTTTTCCTATTCCTAGGTTGGATGACTTACTTGATGAATTGCATGGCTCTACTATATTTTCTAAAATTGATTTGAGGAGTGGTTATCATCAAATTAGAATGAGAGAAGGAGATGAATGGAAAACAGCATTCAAGACTAAGATGGGACTATATGAATGGCTTGTGATGCCATTTGGATTAACAAATGCACCTAGCACCTTCATGAGATTGATGAATGAGATGTTAAAACCATTCTTAGGTAAGTGTGTTGTGGTTTATCTTGATGATATACTTGTTTATAGCAAGAATGTGGTGGAACACTTAGCTCATTTAAAGGAAGTTTTTGAGGTGTTGCGCCAACAAAGGCTCTATGGGAAGCTAGAGAAGTGCTACTTTCTAGTCCCTAGTGTTACATTCTTGGGGTACATTGTCTCCAAAGATGGTGTTTCTATGGATCCATCTAAGGTAGAAGCTATCAAAAGTTGGCCTATTCCTTCCAATATTTCTGAGGTACGTTCCTTTCATGGTTTAGCTTCTTTTTATAGAAGGTTTGTGCACAATTTTAGTAGCATTGTGGCCCCTATGACCGAATGTATTAAACAAAGTAAGTTCATATGGACAAAGGAAGCTCAACAAGTGTAATAGCCCTGTTTTTAACCTTTATTTGAAAGCTAAAAGTGGATAAGACTATCATTCTTAATGGTTAAGAAAGCTTGTGGATAAGCATCATCATTCTTAATGGTTAAGAAAGCTTGTGGATAAGCATCATCATTCTTAATGGTTAAGAAAGCTTGTGGATAAGCATCATCATTCTTAATGGTTAAGAAAGCTTGTGGATAAGCATTATCATTCTTAGTGGTTAAGAAAGGTGGATAAGCACTAACATTCTTAGTGGTTAAGAAAGGTTGTGGATAAGCACTAACATTCTTAGTGGTTAAGAAAGCCTGTGGATAAGGCACTATCTTTCATAAAGGTTAAGAAAGGTCAAAGAGGATAAGAACCATCATTCTTATTGGCTAATAAGGCTTTGGAAACCAATAGATAAGTTAAAAAGTCCTTGAGAGCCTTAAACATTATGATTATGAAAATTGTTTGGAGATTGTTTTATCGGGTAACGACGAACTTCTAGTTAAAGAGCCTTTCGGGGTTGAATCCGAGCTCATAACCTAACCAAACTTGATATATGACATGCTTGGGATGTCTTAAGTTTAAAATGGTCATTTATTCCCAAGTATTACGTGGCTCAATAAGGTAAATTGCTTACATAGTAAAACTTGGCCAGCTGAAATTACAGCTCAGACCTATCCTCAAAGAAAGCTGCTTAGCAGCTACTTAAGTATCGATCTCTCAAAGACCTTTTTATGAATGAAAGCCAACACCTTAGGCTAACACCTCAAGCAAGAATCACCCAGAAACTCCAAGAAACCGACCTTGCCCAGAACTCATTTCCCTCCTCCTAGGGTACCGCCAGAACAGCCTATAAAAGACTGTTCTGGGTTTTCGTCTCCTTTCTCTTATTTTCTCCTCTTGTAAACCCACTTTTCTTTACATAGAACTGTTCTAGACATCCATACAAAGTAGTTCAAGCTTTAGTTCCAATCTTTAGACCTTAAACTCATATAGAAAACCTTGCTGAAAGATCACATAAGTTGATGTAAGTTCAACAGTTTACACCCCTTGTATTTAAGCTTAGTTTTTCATATCTATAAGCTTGTTGAAACTAATCTTTAGCATTTTATACATTCAGGGGAATCTGTAGGAGTAGTTAACCAATTGGATTAAGGAGTTTCGTGGCTTTAAGCATCCTTAGTAAAGGTACACACTTAGTTTGGTTTTACCCTAGAGATTTCCATACCTATAGTTAGGTGATTGTTTCTTTCTAGTGTAAAGCATCTTTATGAAATGAATTTATTTATTGATGTGTCTTTTATTATGTGTATATTGAGTATATTACATGAGTATAACATGCTAAGGTTCATTAGAGATGTTTTATTTGACCTAAACAACACTTATATACTAAGTATTACGATTATGCTTCTTAATGGAATGTGTTTAGTACATAGACTTGTGGAGTAATTATGATGGTTGAGGTGGAGTTGTTATGTTATTGTTGTTGTGGAGTTGTTGTGGTGGTTGTGGTGAAGTTGTTGTGGAGTTATTATTGTTGTTGTTGCTCTGTTGTAGTAGTTGCTCTATTTGACCTAAACAACACTTATACACTAAGTATTACGATTATGCTTCTTAATGGAATGTGTTAAGTACATGGACTTGTGGAGTAATTATGATGGTTGAGGTGGAGTTGTTATGTTATTGTTGTTGTGGAGTTGTTGTGGAGTTGTTGTGGTGGTTGTGGTGAAGTTGTTGTGGAGTTGCTATTGTTGTTGTTGCTCTGTTGTAGTAGTGTTGTTGGGTTATTGTGGTTCTGTCATTGTGGTTGTGGTGGAGTTGCTGTGAAGTTGTTGCCTATTGTTGTTGTTACGCCGTTGTTATGGTGGTTGTTGTAGTTGTGTTGGCTATTGTGGAGTAGTTGTGATGGTTGTGGTAGATTTATTATGTTGTTGTTCTGTTGTTGTGGTGATGTTGTGGCAGGTTATAGTTAAAATAGTTTACTAGTTTGGAAGATGAATTAGTTTGGATATGATTAAAAAGGTTACGATGATGTGTCCAGATCTAGTATCATGTGGTTTACAATTTAAGTATATATATCCAAAGTATTCAGTAGAACAATATGGTTCATCTTGTTATTATGATTCAAGAAGTTGGACTGATGAATTTGGGAATATGATTTACTTAGGTTTGTTATGAGCATAGTAGGTGGTGGTTTCTGTTGTTGGTTGAGCTGATGTATTGTGGTTGTGTTGTTTTGCTATTGTGTTTAATGTTGTGTTATTGGTGTTGGTGTTATTGTTGGTGGTGGAGGTGGTATTATTGTTGTTTGTGCTGTTGTTATTATGTTGTTGTTGTATCGTTCTTATTGGATAGTCGTTGTTGATGATGCGATGGAAGTCATAATCTTAGAATTGGGAGACTGTTATAATTATTGTAGTTGGAGTTGATATGCATGAAGTCGAGTTATGAGTTATGGAATGACTTCGTTAATTTCTATTTACGGGATTCAGTTTGATTAGCATAATGGTTGCGTTAGAAGAAGATAATTAAAATAGTTAAGTTTGGTTATTGATGATTGATGTTACTGTGAGGTGGTTGTTTGAGGATGGCTATGTAGACGTATAGCATTAAAGATGATATGGGAAATCAAGTTATGATGATTGGAGGTTTCGTATAATTGTTATAGAGTTGAGGTAACCTTTAGGTTCAGCAAAATATATTTAAATGCTCTTGTGAGCGTTATACTAAATTTTAGATATCATATATCGTTTATAGTAATGGTCATGATTATAGATGCATCTCTATGAGTTAGTTGTGAATTGCTATTGGATTATTATAAAAGTATCATTTTGTTCAATTATCGAAATCGTTCGAAAATACTATATTTCTCAAAATATGATTTGGTATGATAATGAGGAAATGATTTGGATATGAGTTAAGACCAGATAAGGTCAAATATGGTGTTATGTTATGAGTATTGAGGATTCAAGTATGAATCATTAAATATCTTATTTTATAAATATGAAAGTGAGGCATGAATAGGCACCCCGAGTTAGGGCGGGTAGAGTCCCTAGCTGTTGCCTTCCAAGAAGGGCGAACTCCTGGCGTTATAGGACATGTTCGGGTAAGTCTTGCAAGCATAACAATAAAAGGCTGGGTGACGACCCTCAATAGTTTGGAGACAGCTGGTACTGCGTGGTACCCCTCTCCACTCGCGTTCATGCCAAACGATTGATTTTATGAAACTATAATAACTGAGTTAAATGTGATTATCAGTTATTATAACTATGTGTTAATTAGTTTTCAAAATACACCTAAACTTGTATTTTCTATTACACAATGTGTACTCAGCAATTTGCTGATAGTGTTGTCATTTCTGTGGCCTGTCACTTGGTGGGTGGCAGAGTCAAACATTGTTGCAGGTTTGGTGTTGTGAGCTCAGGATTCTGAAGTGAAGCAAGATAAAGATGTCGTCGTAGCTTATGGATTGAGTTTGTATCTAGATAGTGTATTTGAGATTAGATATTTATATTTCGTTGTATACAATATTTGGGAATATTAGTCGAGATATCGGTGTAATTGAAGTCTTATATAAAGGATTTTGTTTTGTGGGCCAATAACCCACAGGTTTCAGGATCGTTTTATAGGTTATGTTTCCGCTGCGAGTAAATGTTTAATCTGAGGCTTACTAAGCATTGATTGTGATTAGTGGATCTTAAGTGTATTTACCTAGCAACTCGGGAAATCGGGCTGTTACAACAAGCCTTTGATACTATTAAGGATTTGTTATGTAATACTCCTATTCTTGCACTTCCGGATTTTACACAACCATTTGAGGTTGAATGTGATGCTAGTGGAGTTGGAATTGGAGCTGTGTTGATTCAAAAGAAGCGCCCTATTGCATATTTTAGTGAGAAGTTGAGTGGTGCTAAACTCAACTATTCTACATATGATAAGGATTTCTATGCAATAGTGAGAGCACTTGACCATTGGAGTCACTACCTTCGGCCAAGTCATTTTGTGCTTCACTCAGATCATGAAGCTTTGAAGTATATACATGGACAACAAAAGCTAAACCCTAGGCATGCTAAATGGGTGGAGTTTTTGCAATCTTTCAACTTCTCGTCAAGGTATAAAGAAGGCAAGGCTAATGTGGTGGCAGATGCTTTGTCTAGGAGACATTCTTTACTTGGAGTGTTGAGTTCAAGACTTCTTGGTTTTAAACTAGTGAAGGAATATTACAAGGAGGATGCGCACTTCAAGGAGATTATGGAGGCATGTTCTAAGGGTTCCTATGGTGCATATGTGCTTCATGATGGTTATCTTTTCAAGGGAGAAAGGTTATGCATTCCATCTTGTTCTATTCGAGAGCTTTTGGTAAGGGAAGCTCATGGAGGAGGTCTAGCAGGACATTTTGGCATGAACAAGACTTTGGCTATTCTACAAGAACATTTTTATTGGCCAAAGATGCAAGAGGATGTGCAAGGAGTCATTTCAAGGTGTGCTACATGTTAAAAGGCCAAAAGCACTTTTCACCAAGGTTTGTATACTCCTCTACCTATTCCTAATGGTCCTTGGGAAGATGTGGCTATGGATTTCATTGTAGGTTTGCCTAGGACACAAAGAGGCAAAGATTCTATCATGGTGGTCATTGATAGGTTCTCTAAGATGGCACACTTCATTCCTTGTCACAAAACTGATGATGCTTCCAAAGTAGCGGATTTATATTGCAAAGAGGTCATTAGACTCCATGGTGTTCCTACAACTATTGTAAGTGATAGGGATACTAACTTTATGAGTTACTTTTGGAAGACACTATGGAAGCTCCTTGGTACAAAGTTATGCTTTAGTACTTCCCATCATCCTCAAATTGATGGACAAACTGAAGTGACTAATAGGACTTTGGGCGCCATACTTAGAGGTTTGGTAAGTAAGAGTATCAAGGATTGGGATATGAAGCTTGCACATGCTGAATTTGCTTACAATAGGTCACCTACCTATGCTACAAATTGCTCTCCATTTGAGATTGTTTATGGAGCTAACCCTAAGGTACCTATTGATCTTATTCCCTTCCCTAGTGATGAGGTTTACCATGTAGATGCAAAGGAAAAGGCACAAGCTATGCTTAAACTTCATGCACAAGTTAAAGCAAGGATTGAGAAAGTGAACACCAAGTATCAACAACTAGCTAATAAAAATCGAGTGCAACATTCTTTTAAGGTTGGTGATTTGGTTTGGTTACACTTAAGGAAGGAAAGATTTCCAGGGCTTAGAAAGAATAAGATTATGCCACGCTCAGATGGTCCTTTCAAGATCATTAGCAAAGTGAATGATAATTCATTCAAGTTGGAGTTGCCTGGAAATTACAATGTAAGTGCCACTGTGAATGTGGGAGATTTGGCACCTTATGTCCATGATGATGATATGGCTCAATTGAGGACAATTGTTTCTAAAGAAGAGGAGGATGATACAGGAGTAATGGATGCAAGTTTTCTAGCACTTGCATATAAAAGCATCTCTTTAAATCTTGGCTCAATTGATGTACATGGAGGACTCTTCATGGGAATGACTACTAAGGTGGTAGCATGTTTGCTAACCAACCAAGGTAGAGGATAGGCGTGTGATTCTAGCATGTCTATGAGGATCCTAATTCTATTAGGATTCATATCTTTAATTGCTTTCTTAGTTCTAATGTATTAGGAATCATGGTTTTGCCTGACGTTTAAAACGATGGATTTTCCATGATTCAAAGAGTCTAAGGAGTCTAGGACTTAGGGACTTGTCCTAAGCCTATTAGGTTTATGTTTTTATCAAGTAGTATAAATATGGAGTTATGTAGTTCGAATTCTTTACAGAATTAATAAGAGTTTTCGAGTGTTTTTTTTGTGTTAAACATTGATTGTTTACAAACCCTCTTGAGTGTTGGTGGCTTAGCCTTTATGCATTCAAAACCCTTAGTATTATTCCTTGTGGTGACTTAGTCTTTATCATTGAATAATCTAAGTTCTATCCTGGTTACTTTGGTTCAAGTTCTTGGTAAGTTCTTGCTTGAGTCTTTGTATTCTTGCTTGAATCTTGGTAGTTATTGTTTGTGCTTTATTGTTATTGATTTATTTTACTTAGCTTCCGCACAAGTATTTGATTCTTGAAGAATAAATACATCAACTTTTCGTTATGGAGGAAATATAATAATCTATTGATGCGATTTTGGATCGGAACCGCAACAATAGGTTACTTTTTTATTTTTTCGTTTTTTTGACATGATTTATTGCTACGTACGGGTAAAACCGCAACAATAAGTAAATATTCTACTAGTGGTGTAAAACTATTATGTGCTTTATCTTCACTATGAACACCTAATGTACAACTATGAATTGATGCAAATTACTACAACTAGAGTAAATGCCGGTAACACATGGGATAAATGTACAGTATGAAACAATCACCAACGTCATAACTTTAGATTAAACATCTTCACACTGATCAACATCTAACATCTCATAGCTCAAACTTGGTGGAAGGAACGACATGTACACACATTTGAGGTTAGGTGTTTCCTTCAATTCCTGGCACGCGACTTCCAGAGCTGGGTGTTGGAAGAAGCGATAGAATTTCTTGTTACAAACCCATGCAAAGATGAGGGAAATTATAGGAAGTGGGATGAGAGTGACCGTGTAGATGAACTCCTTCACTCCAAAGTAACCTAGCATGGTAACTTGATAAAGGACTAATGCAGCAAGAAATCGTGTATGCAAATGCGGCCACATCCTTCCATAGCTCTCAAACGATGGAACATACACTTTAAGTGCCTGTAGTAAGGGAAGGGAAAAGTTATATACCCTTCAAACAATATTTATTTTCCTACAAAAGTTGTACTTTCTTTGTTTCAATATCCTTGTCATCAGGCTCCTTAATGCACAAATTTGTAGACAATAAACAGAATTATCTTTTTTGATGGATATATACAAATTCATTGCTTGAGTCTTTAATGGCGGATGTATTGATCTTAGGGGAGCTGTTGGTATTCAGCTAAACAAATGAATCTTGGTTGATTTTATTACCATATCCTCATATATATTGGAGAAAATCTAAAAAAAAAAAAAAAACTGATGGATACAAAAAATTGCCCCATAGTATTTTATCATTGTTGAATGCTAGTTAAACGTCATATACTTATGAATTATGCAACTTTTTGGATTTGTCTTGTACACCCTGACTAATGCTAACACCCCAAATCTGAAATCCCAGATTTACCACTCGTCAATAAGCCAAGGATATCCTCAACACAAATATGCTCCCCAAACAAGCAAAATTCTATTTCATGGAAGATTAAGATGTTACAAAGAACTACCTGATTTCTCATGACAAGCCATCCCAAGCCGAAATAGATAATACCAAATGGAAGGATGAGTGGTGCAATTACAGAGTAACAGAGGGTGATAGTGAGAATAAGCAAGTCAGCTGGAATCCTTGTCGCATATCGAAAATCACCAGGAGCCCAAGCTTCTTTCACTTCGGCTTCTGTCTTGCAGAGATATTTCTTTTTCAGATAGAACATGATAAGTGGAACCAATCTCGACAACTCCAGCCCATACCCTACAAAACACCTGCACAGAAAATCAGTATTGTCCGAAATCGATCATTGCAGGGTGGAGAGCAATAAAAGAATAGAAGATGAATTGATTACCTAAGAGCCACAAAAGTCAAGAAAAACGTCGCGTTATCTGGAAGGCCCTTCCCAAGTAACTCAGCAATTTCATTTGGATGCTCCTCCATATCCTTCAAATTACCAAATAAGGTTCCACCAAGGGTCACTCCAATAAAAGCGTTAAAAACTATGAAATAGAAGTATTTTCCCGAAGCAGACCTCACTGCATGGCTCTCGGAAGGAATTCCTTCCAATTTAGACAAAAACATGACTAGTGTTGGAAGCATAGCCAAAAATATTATTAGAGTAAGTTGAGGAAGATAAGCGCCCAACACTGTTCGAATGGAAACTATTGCGAGAACGGGTTTTATGAAAGGCAGAAGCTTTGCGAGGTTTTCAAGTGTTGTAAAAGCTGAGATAACACTGATAGGAAGCATGAAGAACAATACCGCTAATGCAACGATAATGTAAACAATGTACTTGCGTACTTCCCTCGCATAATAATTTAAAGAAAGGTTATCCCAAATTATTTGACGTGGTTCAGGAGCATCCATTACTGTCCAATGGTCCACCATTCGGGCATGTAAGCTCTGAGCAGCAGAAGCAGCAGCCACCCTACTCGAAAAAAATATGAGTGCTGAAGAAACCTGTCGATCTCTTATGGTCTTTTTTTGCTCTGCTTCTAACTTAGGGATAAGTTCACTTATTTTCTCATTGCAGTAATCTATGGTATCTACTTTCTTTCCGCAAAGACCAAGGAGCCCAAGGCGGTTCATAGGTCTGGTTCCCTCTGGACTAACAATTGTTTTAGATTGCGCATAAACTGTTTCAGCGATCACAAGATTCTTCTTGTATGCCTCTAGCTCCTCCCATATCTTGTTGACCTGTAAAACGAGAGGATCAAGATCAAGGTACATGGATATAACCAATATTAAAAAGTTTATTGAATTACCAATTGTTTTCTCATACTCTCTACGTTCCAGCTCTTGGTTAACATTAACCAAGGATATAAAACACAAAACATGCTACTTTAAGCAACTGTTTATATCCACACGGGAATATTTTGTGCAATTGTCACTTAAATTATTAGCCCCTTTCACCTCTATACTTTGTTTTCAAGGCTATACAAATTGACCTGTAGATTGTATTTGGTTAAACCGGTTCGTTGAGATTAGTTAATCATCTAAAGCTTAACTTTTCCCTAACATAGCATGACCAATTCTAGCTTCGGTGATATAGCAATAGCATACTCCTATTAACCTTTGATAAATTTGCAACTTACTGTTAGTATCTCAAAGGTATTGTATTATCTGGTTAAGTGGAGAGGAATTACGACCACAATAAAACATGAAATTAATTCAAATTAAAACTCTACCTCTTTGTTGTTTGTTACTACCATTGACCTGTAAAATGTATCCGGATAAACAGCATTGAAATACGAATCAACTTGTTCCTTTCTGGTCTCACCTTCGTGGGGAGGGGGTATATCTCTAACAAGAACTGCAAATTGTTCCGCCCTTACTTCAGAAGACATGAGAGACGCAGCTCTTATTTCAGAAACATGTTTATATGCTTTCCATAATAGGAAATATGTAACCAAAGAAACCCAGTAGACAGCAATCAAATATGCCCATAGCCTATCACTTTTTTGCTGCAAAAAAAAAGCGAACTGTTTTCAAAGTCTTGCAATAAGATAGGTATTCTTGAAATACGATAAACAGTTTATTAACTTGATGATAATTTGTAGCAATAATGGTGTTAGAATTACACAGAAATGCAAAACTTACTCCAATGTGTCCCATTGAAAACTTATCGAGCTCATTAAAAGTACCATTGCTTGTGGTGCTATTCAGTCTGACACTGTGATCAGTGATTGAAACAGGCAAAAGAGATGGAAGAAGCACAATGCCAGCCAAAAATAACATCGCCAAAGCTGGGAAAGCAAGCATCTATATCAGTAGCATCTTAATTTATATAAATGGAACATAACACTAACGCATACGAATCCAGTACAAGCAAATTTGTTGTCTGAGATGCTTACAATTCGGAACTTTCACAACAGCATATGAGCTTGTCAACAGACATCCAAAGTCCATTATGTCCACTGTGTTCACCTAATATGATAATCTAGACCATATTGATCATATCATCAATTCTTCACCTATGCTTATCAGTATATTCCGAAATATGTCCGTAGTAAATTTTTTTGCACGCTATGCGTGCGAGTTATATTAACGTATTTTTCTCAATTAGTTATTCATCAGCGTTACAATTTCTTTATTTGAGCAGACATTTATAATTATTATTAATTTTTTTTATTTGTTTTTCTTGAGTGAATGTTTCGTTGATTATTTTAGTTATTTGTTCATCATTATATTTATTAAAAAAAGGAAATACATAGCAGAAGAAAGCTTGTGCTCAAGTAAAGTAGAAAAATTTGTGTATCAAGTTCGCTCGTTGAATATTAATAAAGTGGAAGAGTTTGATTTATATAACTAAGTGGAAGAATTTGTGCATCTCCGACTAATTGGAGATAGAAAAAAATTAGAATTTTTTCCTTGAATAATGCAAAAGTGGATTATAATTCCAGAAATATGCCCAAAAATAAATAAAATCCCTGCGTACCGTCCACGTAGGACGGCACGCGAGAATTTTTTTTTTCTACTTAAGTAAAATCGCTACTACGAATAGCGGTATACCCTTATAAGCCGCTACTCAAAATAGCGGTTATTGTAAAAATAAACCGCTATTTGAAGTAGCGGTGAATATTAATTGGCCGCGACTTCAAGTCGCGGTTTACTGGTCTCTTAACCCCCCAGTCCATAGCTTGGCGCTAAGTGATATAAACCACTAGTTCAAGTAGCGGTTCATTAATGAAAACCGCTACTCCAAGTAGAGGTTTAATGAAATCCCCAACTCCCCCCTAGGTCTCCCAATTTCTCAGATTCGACGATTTCATTCTCTCAACTTTGTTTCTCCCTCTCTCTCTTACGACTGACCATCGCCCACCATCCCACACAACACCACCGTCGATAGTGGGCCACAGGAACTCAGCCAACAAGGATGTCGCCGCGCAACTGACGCCATGCGAGTGACAACATCACACAGCCGAACCACTAACAGCACGCCACCGTCTATTGGCCCAGGTGAGTTTTTTTTTTTTATTTAATTTGCTTAGCATGTCATTTTTGTTATGTATTTTAGTTTTGTAACTGTTGTTAGATGGAAATTGTTTAGTTGATTAGTATAATCTAGTATTTAGCATTTTGTGATGGTTGATTTTGCATGAATTTGAAGGTGATATATTGCTGATATTGGTTGGTTAAAAATGGTGTTGAGCATTTTGTGATGGTTGATTTTGAATGAATTGTTGTGTTTAGGTTGCAAATGCTACTAGTATAGGTGAATAATTGTGTTCATAATGTTTGAATGTGTAGAATAAGAATAACTTAAACATTATGTTTTTTGTATGTAGAATATGTAATAACCTAAATATCCTTTATACCTTTATTGGAATGGTGAACTATCTCAAAATGACGTTGATATTGTGTATAGAGGTGGAAGCAAAAAAAATTTGTTCATCAATTTTGAACTGATGTTTCAAGAGATACCGAATAGGGTATATGACGCTGTTGGATGTGATCGTATGTATGTGGAACTGAAATTGTTTATGAGATATCCGATGCCGGGGAAATATGTGCCAATTGCACTAGAGGATGACGAGTCACTAAGTGCTATGTGGTTTTCAGTGACACAAACGTCAACCATGGCAATGGAGGTGTACATTGAACAAGTTCCCAAGGAGATAAATCTCCAAAGTAATGTAGGTTATGTACCTACAATGGACTTTAGGGATAACATGGAGGTACCGACATCAGCTCCTAGTATGCAATTTGAATCATTTACTAGCATGTTGTCAGACCCACATTATGTCGATGAGCACATGAATGAGTTCAGTTCTCCTGGTTCGTCTCCCCAGATACCATCCACATTCCATCTCGATACTCTACATCGAAATGATGTTGATTTTTTGGGAAATGAGGAGGAGCATGTGGATTTTGACAGGGAGGAGGACGATGATGCAAGGGAAACAGCTGACAAGGCAATAAAGTCTGGTGTTTCTTCACAAGATTGGCTCAGAATAATGCACTGGTTCATTGACTGTGGCTTCTAAATTTGAGATAGGACAAGAGTTTGCCTCATTGCAGCAATTAATGAATTTTGTGAAAGCATGGTCGATCTATAGAAACCATATATTTAGATATTTCGGGTGTTAGAGTCAGAGTCCACAAAGTATGTCATTGAATGAGCCAGAAAGGAAGTGTGTCACTGTCCATGGAGGTTGCGTGCAATCATGACTAAGTCGTACTCATTCAAAATTGTACGATATGGTAGTCCACCTGAAAGCAATTGTTTAAGAGACATAACATGTGGAGACCATCCTCTCATATGATCGGATTTCGTTGCTGATCTTATCGGGGATTTCATTAGGATTGATCCTTCATTCAAAGTTCAGTCCATCTTAACTTTTGTGAAGAACCAATATCAATTTTCAATAACATACAAGAGAGCTTGGTTAGCCAAACAAAAGACAATAACCAATATTTTTGGTGATTGGGAGAAGTCTTATCAAGAGTTACCTAGGTACTTGCAAGCCTTGAAAGAGTCCAATCGAGGCACTGTCGTTTACTTGTGTACGATCCCAACACAAAATCCTAGTACGCACATCTTTACGAGGGTCTTCTGGGCCTTTAAACCTTCCATTACCGGGTTTCGTTATTGTCGACCTCTTATCACTATCGATGGTACTCACTTGTACATGAAATACAAAGGCAAATTATTGATTGCTATGGGAACAGATGCTAATTTCCAGCTATTCCCACTTGCCTTTGCTGTTATGGAGGAAGAAAGCACGGAAGACTAGTCTTGATTTTTAGCTTGCATTAGACGTTATGTCACAGATAGAAAGGATTTGTGTGTCATCTCTGATCGTCATAGGGGTATCCTTGCAGCTATGAACGAGCCTCAAAGTGGATGGGAAGAACCATATGCCCATCACCGATTTTGTGTGCGACATCTTGCTTCGAACTTGAATACGAAGTATAAGAATGCTGCCATCAAGAATCTATTCGGATAAGCTGCATATGCTAGGCAAAAGAGGAAGTTTTTGTACTATATGGATCGAATTGGCTCCATTAATGTCGAGGCAGCTAGATATCTGTTGGACATTCCCCTTCATCTATGGTCTCTTCATCATGATGGTGGGTGTAGATATGGTGTGCAAACCACGAACATGTCTGGAGTGTTTAATGGCGTCCTAAAAGGGGCAAGATGTCTTTCGATCACTGCTTTGGTAAGAATGACATTTTATCGTGTCAATTCTTATTTTGCTACAAGGAGAGAATTGGGTAGAAAAAGACTCGAGGAAGGCCATGATTAAAGCCCGAAGGCGACTACCATTATTGAAAAGAACATGGGGAAGGCAAGTGCTCATGAGGTGATTGTGTTTGACTATGAACGTGGGCTATTTGAGGTCACTACTGGACGTAGAGACCGAATTGCAGGGAAAGGTGGAAAGAAACACACAATGAACTTAATGCACAAGACATGTACATGTGAGAAAGTCATAATATATAAGTTGTTGTGTTCTCATGTCCTTTCAGTTTGTCAATACCGGAGCTTGTCACATAGTGGTTTTATGGACGCTTCTTTTATGACTATCGAGTATCGATCTACTTATGTCATTTTTCAAGCATGTGCATGATATGCATAATTGTTTTCCATATTATGGTCCGAGAATCTCTATTCTATATGGGAAGAGGAGTAGGACACCAAAATATTAGAAACCCCATTTTACCCTCGTTACATTTTTATTTTAACTACTTACTTTAATTTAAAAATTAAAAAAAAAACTACCTAATTAATTTATTTTTTTTAAAAACATTACAAAAAGAAAACCATCAATAATTCAAATATATCTAATTGATAAGATATAATTAACAATTAATTTAATTTTCAACATTCCCGAAAAAAAAATTCTACGTATTTTCGCACGCATCGCGTGCACATAAATCTATTCTATATGGGAAGAGGAGTAGGACACCAAAATAATAGAAACCTCATTTTACCCTCATTACATTTCTATTTTAACTACTTACTTTAATTTAAAAAAAAAAAAACTACCTAATTAATTTTTTTTAAAAAAACATTACAAAAAGAAAACCATCAACAATTCAAATATACCTAATTGATAAGATATAATTAACAATTAATTTAATTTTCAACATTCCCGGAAAAAAAAATTCTACGTATTTTCGCACGCATCGCGTGCACATAAAAACTAGTTATAGCTAATGAGAGGTTAAAGCGTGGAGCTGGACATCCATGGTCCACTCGAATACAAAATGAAATGGATGCAGCTGATAGGCCCGGTAAATATAGATGTAGCATTTGTAAAGTTTCGGGACACAATAAGCAAAGATGTCCTAATAAGAACGGTGAAGGAACATATGGGTAAATCTAATTTTTATTAAAATTCATAAATTTATATTATTATCATAGTCGTCATTGTGTTACTAACCTTTTTGTTTTTTTTTTTTTGTTCTTAGGTCCGATGGCGCAATCCATCTTTCTCGGCCTCACTGATCGCAGCGTTCTCACCCTCCAAGACAAGCATCGGAGTGAGGATGCCTGGAGGGGAGTAGCGGACACGGTATTATCGTGTCGATTGCATCATCATAGTCTCACTCGTGACTGGGAAGTTCACGATAGGGTTCTTCGGTATGTTGAGCGTGTTGGTTTTCTCGGCATACATCGTTTGCTAAGGGGAGGTTTGGAGATTGATCGACCACTTCTGACGGCATTAGTGGAACGATGGAGGCAGGAGACAAATACCTTTCATTTGACTGTCGGGAGGCGACGATTACTTTAGAAGATGTCGTTATTATCCTTGGACTCAGAGTGCACGGGCCACACAAGTAGGCAAATGTAATTGGGCTGCAGCAGTGCACGAGTTTTTAGGGATTTGACCCACCACACCGGAGAACGATCCCAAAGTTTTCCAGGGTTCGTCTTTAATGTTGACATGACTTCGGCTTCAATTTTTCTTGTTGCCGAACAATGCTAATGAGGTGACACTACAGCGATTCGCACGGGCTTATATTCTTGTCTTCATGGGGTCCATTCTTTTTGCTGACAAGAGTGGAGATACAGGTGTTTTATCTTCCACTTTTGGCAGATCTCGACGTAGCACGGACATATAGCTGAGGTAGTACGACCCTTGCATACTTGTATCGACAGCTATGTCAGGCATCACAGAGGGGTGCGAGAGAGTTAGGTGGACCTGTGTTGTTGTTACAGCTTTGGGCATAGGAGCACATACACATCGGCAGACCTCGGATTTCGAGGGTGCAGGACCCACCTCCACAGTTTGACGATGGCGTTCCTATTTTAGGCTCCCAGCATGTTCCGGGGGTTGACCCCTTAGCTGTCAGGTAATATACAGTGTCTCATATTTGTTGACATTATTTAATTTCATTTTTCTCAAAAATATTAATGTGTATTTCTTTTCAGTTGGCTTCGGGTACACCTCACTAGGTCCCCCTTAGCATGTGGGCTTTCTTACTACAGGGATGCACTTGACCATGTCAAGCTGATCGACATGTATGACGCACATTGGCTCCACTTATTTGTTTCGACATTGTGGAGTTTCATTTTCCCGATTGAGTTATGCGCCAGTTTGGATTCGAGCAGATGATTCTAGCACCTTGTGATAGGAGCACAACTCGGAGGTCGAAGAACAAGAATTATCCGCTCAGACATCGACCTCACATAGCGCACTGGGATGAGCGCGAGAGACGTGTTGTTCAGGGCACTCCGTTTTGTGGTCGTACTCATGTCATTGAGGAGTATATGATAAGGTATCGTCGCATCACGAGGTTACGCATGACGGATCCATTGAGGCGACCCCCTTCTACATAATATCAGCCTGCGTCTGCAGATATAGTACTGGTAAGTGCCATTATTTGTAGTTATACTTTTATTTATTTATCCGACTATATAATATGTATTTTTCTTTCTATGCAGTCACATACTTTATCTGTTGCTCATAGGTGCAGTAGAGGCTGCTGAGTCATTCCCTCCAGATATGGGGCGCTAGTTGTTTGCAAAGACATTGCAGACCATGAGGGAGAGGACATGGCAACATCTTATAGGGGTGCCTACTTCTGCACACATACATCGACTTCTACATCTTCTATGTCTATTGCCCATACATCTACCACGACACCTTTGCTTTCGCCTCCAGTCTGTCAGAGTACCTACCGACGACGTTCTGCCACCACTCCATCTTCTCTTGATGCCATTGCAGAGTCTAATGAGACCACACCTAGTTCATCTAGACCTTCACAAAAGAATAAGAGGGGGTCTTAGCACTTTTATTTATTGTTTGTATAGTTAGTTAACACTATGTTACATTTTAAATTTTGTTTGTGATTGACATATTTTCTTAATCTAACTTCGTAGTTAAGAAATTCTTAGATAAATTTGAATGTGGATGAACTTGGTGTTTGGTGATTGATATGTGCATAAACTTGGTGTTGTTGGATGGAATTTGGTGCTGGAATTGCAGGTTGGAGAGCTTTTTTTAATGTTTCTCGCATTTTGGCTCGTTATGGGGAAGCAGCACTGATCGGGGTTTTTTTGTACATAATCGCTATTCGTAATAGCGGTTTACATATGCCAGAGTTTGATATGTGCTTGCAACATTTTACCCAGGTAAACCGCTACTCAGGGTAGCGGTTTATTAGGGTAGTGGTTTATATATATAAACCGCTACTTGAGATAGCGGTTTATGTGTATGAACCGCTACTGTGAGTAGCGGTTTACGTGGACCAAAAAAAAACAGTTTCTCGCGTGTCGTCCTACGTGGATGGTACGCAGAGAATTTTAATTTTTTGAGCATATTTCTGGAATTAAAACCCACTTTTGCATTATTCAAAGAAAAAATTCAAAAAAAATAGTTGCAAACACAATATTTATATTACAAAAGGAAAAAAAATGGAGAAAGAGGTTTGATAGTGGAATAAAAGAATAGAATATGGGCATTTATATACACATTAAATAAGTAGGATTCATAGGTTTGTGAGAAGATTTCTATGAATTGTTAAAATATTATTTATTTATGCATGAGAAAGATGAATAGAGGGGTGAATTGATGAATTGCAGATGAATTTGTTAATTAAAATCGCTAATTTGGCAAGTTTCTTTATTTAGAAAAATTGCGGTTGACCCCTTAGCTGTCAGGTAATATTAGATCGGAATCTCTCACAAGTTATTTGGCCCAACTAAGCAGGTAAGGTTCATTGGGAGAGTACCCACTTCTGCACCCTCAAATAGTCTGATTATTCTAGCAATTAAAAAAGCATAAGAAGTAATTCACCATGGAGAAATATTGCAAGTATTGTAAACTATCGTCGAAAAATATGTTGCAAGTATTAAAAAGGGACAAAATGTAAACTAAAGCTTCTTGTACCATTTTGTGTTTGAACACCCCTAAATGTTTGAAAACTCACTTTATTGTGTTAGTAATTATGAAATACCTCACTTTCTTAATACTCGTAAGATATTGTTTGACGATGCTTGTAACAATTCTTTATCAAAAAAAATTAGAATGTAAAGAAAGTTTTCATTATTATTATTAATACGATTTTTTCTCTAGTTATTCATGTGTTTTTCAAAATTCATGAGATACCCTGTTGTTTTAAAAATGCACCACGAAACATTAATTTGGTGGTGAAATGCACGAAATGCTCTTAATATCTAACGGTGTCAAGTTTTCGTTAGTCATCCACCCTAGTTTTTTGTTTTAACCCTAATGTCTTTCTTAATCCTAATATTAACCCATATCCCTTATCCTAACCCTAACCCTAACCTCTAATGCGAACCCTAACCCTAACCATCACCCCAACAGTCCCCCACACAACCCCCCTCCCCCCACCCCCTGCAACGCCACTTTTTCCTCCCCCCACATCACCTTGAAATCCGCAAAGAGAGGCGCACTCCAGTGACAAGCCACTCTTTCTCTTCCCTCCCCCGCAGCACCTTGAAATCCGCAAAGAAAAATGCACTCCAATGGTTGCGGCGTGCGGGCCACTTTTGGCTCTTCGCGATTTCCCTAACATGCGATCTCCGCCTCTCTTTGTTCTCTTCGCCGTCAGATGCACACGAGTGCGGGAGTGTGCGCGCCATTGGAGTTCCGATGCCTTCGCGATTTCAAGGTGGGGGGCTGCAGGAATAGGGAGGGGGAGGGGGAGGGGGAGGGGGGATGTGACGGAGGTGGACGGAGAGGGAGTTGTTCGGGTGGGGGAGGGGGATGACGTGTTGGAGGAGGGTTATGGTGAGGGTTAATGGGGTTATGGTTAGGGAGTAAGGGGGTTATGGTTGGGTTTAAGGGTTAGAGTTAGGGGGTTAATAATGGTAAAACGGCTAAAAAGATTAACGAAAACTTGACAGTGATAGTCATAAGAGTATTTAATGCATTTTATTGAAATAGTAAGTTTACGTGGTGCATTTTTGAAACATTTTATTGAAATAGTAAATTTACGTGGTGCATTTTTGAAACAACACTGGTACCCTATAATTTTTAAAATACCACGTAATATTGGGGAAAAAACCATTATTAATAATATGTCATGTTTTACTTTTTCTCATTGATAGCTCATGTGTGTCGTTCCCATATACAACTTGCAAGTTTTAAGATTCGGAGATATAGACTTATAGAGTAATTTCAATCTTGGAAACAGCAAAAGCAAGCCAACATGAAGTAAAATTAAGAACATAAAGTACAACAAACAAAACAAAAAAAGCAGAGATATAAAAATGATACCAGTGGCAAGGAAGACAAAGTAAACGGCAGTGTCAACACCAGATATAGAAATGATATCATCCTCAGAGGACGAAATTGCCTCTTTGATCCAGGAAGTTGGGTTACGTGTCCTGGAACTAGAATACAACCCCTTAACAATTAGGTTCGGACTGTAAACGACGTCGTTTGCAGGCTTCCTTGAAAGCCAAGTGAAAATCAGCATCAAGACCACAAATATGAGGAACGAGGTACCTAAAGATGTCATGAATGAACTGAAATCCATCTTTTTCAAACTTTTTTTTTCCTACTCACAGAATTTTTTTGCCTACTCACACAGTCTCTTAGCTCTAAGTTTGTGGTTGCTCTTTTTTTGTTAATCCCCTCAAAAAAATAATTGTGTTTTTTATTCTTTGATGGAAAGTCAATGTGTTGTTTTCTTTTAGAAGAGATAAGAGATTAGACTATGATTGATGAGAAAGACAACATATGAAGTGGAGGAAAAGCAACCGTTGGATCATTGTCGACATACCACAAAATTATATGTTCATTGTCGACATACCACAAAATTATATGTTCATTGCCGACATACCATACCATGCATTATTTATTTGTTTTCCTTCTTTATTTGTGAGCTAGTTTTTAATCCGTGTAAAATGTATGGAATTTTTTTTTTATAATATATTTTTTATGTTGGATAATATTGAGTTTGTTTATTTTTTATATGGTCTTCAAGATAAATCTTTGACCATTGATATATTCAATTCTTTATCAATAAAAAACATAAAAAGTTGATAGTATGAAACTAATCATTAAGACGAATATAACAAAATCCTACATAAGTATGTTTTCTTGTATTTGTTAATGAGAATATTTGGTCAAAAATTTTAAAGTTTGATTTACCTAAAATGAAATGGGCACTATATTATGGGACAGAGGGAGTAAGATTTTAGGTTGTTTGTCTTAAATCATGGTATGAATATTAGCTCGTCATTTAAAGTTTTAATAATCATCGTGTGTTAAGAATATTTTAAAACTGCTTTATGACATGTGTCTTCAGTGATTGGTGCAGTTAATATTATGGTAGAGCATGTGACCAATCAATTTTTCTACAAACTTGGATAAAAAATTTTGTGCTCTGCCATTTCTTCACTTATAGATTTAGATTAGAGGTGACCATGGGTCGTGTCGGGATTTTGGCCAAAACAAGCAGGGCCTGTTTCGGGCCAACGACGCGGGTCGGGTTGGGCCTAGGTTCGGGCCAAAAAACCACGCCAAAGCCTAGTGTTTCGGGCCAGGACTAGCGGGCTTTTCGGACCATTTTCAGACCGGGCCGAAATTTTCCCTATTTTTCCAAATCTATGTTGTCTGAAATTCGGATTTTTTACCCAAAAAATCTGGCAGCGCAGGGCTGAAAAAGCGTGCCTAAAATCCGCCCAAATCGGGTTGGGCCTGCAGACCGGGCTAATCTTGATCACCTCTAATTTAGATAAAATAATAAATAACAAATCACACCACTATTGGTACTTAATTAAACAACCATTTTCGCTCCCTCTTTCCAAAATTCCGCTCACCCCCACTCTATTTTAAATTGCACGAAAAACTTTAAAAGCTGACTAAAAGCTTAACGGAAAATATTTTGTTTTAAAATGTTCCATTATATATAGGACGTTTGTCTAAAAATAATGGTATAAATGTTAGCTTGTCATTTAGAGTTTTTTTGATAGTGCATTGAGATATTCTAAAATTGACTCATGATGGTCCACGTAACCCACCTTGTTTAAAAATAGAAGTTTATAAAAAAAAAGTAAGATAAAATTGCAATGTGCACCATTAACACTTGGCCATGCAACCACTTTTGTTCCCACTTCTCGCAGTCATGCTTATTCCCCTCTCTTATTGTCTTACACCACCACTGCATACCACCAGGCCACCACTACTTGTTTGCTTTCTCACGATCAACAACTATAGGTACCTCTTTTTTATTTCACCTTTGGATCTTTTTTTGTATTGATTTTATACTTTATTGATAGTTTTGGTTAATTTGCAAGGAAGTAAGTTATACCACTGAATTTCGATCGACCTATTTAGAAAATTCTAGATGAATATGGTTATAGACTTACAATTGTAGTACTAATATAGTATAATTTTTAACCGGTATAATTATAATAATGCAATGTTTTAAAATTTCAAAAAAAATCCCTAGTTTTATGAAAGTATTAATACATAGTTTATTTTTTAGTGTGAAGTTGAAGTATTTTTTTTCCCTTTAGAACATTTATGGTTACACCATTGAATTTTCATCAACCTATTTAGAAAATTCTAGATGAGTATGGTTATAAACTTACAATTGTAGTACTAATACATAGTATAATTTTAACCGGTATAATTATAATAATGCAATGTTTTAAAAATTCAAAAAAAACCCCTAGTTTTATAAAGGTATTAATACATAGTATATTTTTTAATATGAAGTTGAAGAGTTTTTTTTTCTTTGAGAACATTTATTTGGTTAGTAATTTAATGTACTTGCTCAATACTCCATGTAATTTATTCCTCTACAATCAGTTACAACTTCATTTTTTTTTACATATATAACAAAAATTATTGAGATTGCAAGGCAAACAGCAAATGCGTCATCTTCTTCTTTATTGTTCTATGTACAAAAAATGCCATTACGATTAATTTATGAAATGCGCCTTGATTTATTTGTCAAATATAATCTGAATAACTGGCATTCATTGATAATTGTTGCCAAAATAAAGCCCCCACAAAATCTTTGTTGAATGATCCAAATAAGAACCAAACCTAAAATGAGAACATATAATTAGTTTATGCTCTTAGATAATCACAATTGAATGGTCATATATGCTTTCTGCGTTATTAACGACTTTTTTTTCGTGATTTAGTAACATCACAAACTGGTTCCCAATTTCTTTACTTTTTCATTTATTTATCGATTGTTTTCATCTACTTTGATTAATCCATGGAAGTGACGATGATTATGATATAATGGGTGAAATAACAACAACAAATTATGATGAATTAAGTTTTTTGTTTTTTTAAGAACAAACCTATTCATGGATTATAAATAGTTATGTGCTATAGCTTTCCAGCAAATCTTTTACAAATTTAGGTTTAAACCACACACATATAATTCTGACAAAATGATAACTTTCACTTTAAGATTATAAAAACACATCAAATTTAATAAAATAATTAATGGATTTAAAATTATTCTTAATAGATATTATTTGTGCACTTTGGCACAGCTAAGGGCACTGTCGTCTTTCGTACGTCTTATAACTTCACCATCTCTTTTTACCCCACTAAACCATTACTTATACAAGTTTCGTTATACCATTTGTACTCAACATCTAGGTCTTTTATAGTTGCAAGACTGATACACACACCTTATATAAAATATCTACTTCTTCCATCAGTGTTATAGTTACCACTTTAGGCTATTTGAAATTAATTCTTCATTATATTACTTTTATTTGACATTGAATTCTCTCTATTTCTCTCGTCATCATGAGTGTCTTTCTTTTCTTTATTTGTATCTCTCTCTTTTATGTTGTTAAAAACTTATGTTAAACATATAGTTTAGGATATTTTTTAAAGTAATCAATCGTATGAGAATACATGTAATATTTTCAATGAAGATAATTATATAACCTAAAGATGATTTTGCAATATAGGTAAATATGCAACACCACTTTAAGTTATTATTAACCTCTATTTGGCTGATAGTAAATTCCATGTATTTAAGTTTTATGATATGAATTGATAAACTCTAAATTCATTTTATAGAATTGAAAGTGTCATTCCTCATACGATTTGAATTGATATTACACACTGATCATTTAAAGTATGTAAATAATCAATTGCAATAACCATTAATTTTTTATGTATAAGTTTCTCATATTTAAACATAATTAGCATTTACATATTAATTATTCTCAACAACAATGATTGCAGTTGTTGGGAACTTCCCCCATTGACTTATATATTTGTTTCGATTCAAATCACTTATACCCTATATTCCCAAAAAGAGGCGATTCTCAATATATATTTTTACATAAAATTTGAAATTTATTGTTTCTAATTTCTTTTATTGTAACGCCCCGACTTCTAATCAATTTTATTAAGTTAATTAATCAATAATTAGCAACAGATTCTAGATAGTCGACGCGTTACTGTCGTACTTTCCATTAGGAAAATACAAGGCCACATAAATTCGTAAATTTAAACATATTATAACGTGAAATATAATATGGAACCAACATTAGTCTTGATTAATAGAAACTTAATTCCTAAGCAGAGTTTAACATTAACTTAAATTAAAACCATAAGAGTCTACATAAGTCTTGATATTATATTACTCCTCAGTGTTACGCCATCCCGATATCATCACCAGTACCTAAAACATAAAACAAAATATCGTGAGCCGAGTCTCAGTAACATACTACTCTAACAACGTAAATTCATTTCAACTCATTTTATTTATAAAGAGGGAGAAGAGAATGAGTAAAACTATCTTTTTTATCATGTTCATCATCATAATTCATATTATTTGGTAACTTGTCTAGTACAACAGAAGGGACGTCAACCCAGAACATAGTAACATCTTAAACGGGAGGCAGCCACCTAAGGACAATAGCCCTCACTAAACGGGAGGTGGCGTTAATGTCCAGAATATAAAAGTGCGCGGTGCCACCCGAGGACATTAGCCCTCACTAAATGGGAGGTGGTTAACCGACTGGGAGGTACATGCACGACCCAGGATAGCATAATACTGTCAAGAACCGTATTTCACTTGAATTTATCATGTTTCATTTCTTTTAAGCATAACATAATCATAATGAATAATTATATTATTTCATTTCATCCATAACATCATCATCATCATCATTTCATAGCATCATATCATCATAACCATCATAAAACATTTCATTTTCCGCAATCCATATATAAAATATAATATTAATCATGATCATAAAACATACTTCAAAGGGAAATGCTGGTATTAGCAGTAGACGTTATTACTTGAATTTCTGCTTAACAACCTTGATAGCCAGGGGAAGGCTTGTAATATCCTTTATCTTTTTTTATCTATTCAAGAATAATTTTATTAATGAATGTTTCATTGTTTAGCTTTTAAGCCTAAATATTAGTTGGAGCTATTTATAGTCATAGCGTTCATTGTATTGTCATAAAGTTCTTAATAAAGGTCATTGTTAACCTAGTCGTTAATACCGTCTTAAGGTGATTCGTTAATCAACTAAATAGGTGAAATAACTCCTTTATTAGTTATATTTTTAGAATTATCGAAACATTATACTTACAATTACATTAATACATACTATATAACCATTCACTAGTGGAGAAAACCTCTTTTGCTACATTACAAGTGCTTCGGTTTTATACAAAACGGAGCATTTCACACGCATAAATTCAAATATTAATATAAAAGTGAACAAATGCTCCGTTTAAACGGAGCACTTGATATGATTCGCACTTTTTAACTGACCCCAGCCCAACTCTTTCTCACCTTTTTTCGATTCTTTCACCCTTTTTCTCTGTCTCTCCTTGCTTTCTCTCTCCTTGTTCTCCCCCATCACTCCGTATCCATCCAGAAGTTTCTTTCCTTAGATTTTGTGAACCACCCCCCCCCCAAATCCAATCACTTATTTCCTACAGACCACAATGCGACCATCCACCCCACCACCTTCTCTCTCCTCCCTAACTCGGACGCCTCCGATGGCTACGTCGAGCACCGGCTTCGCGCTTCCAAGCTTGTTCGTCGTCATTCCGACTCTTCTCTCCTTGATCTTATGGTATGGTTTCTTCACTCAATTTGCTTTTGTTGTTCAGATTTATAATGTTGGTCGTAGATTTGGTGTAGAGATCAAGATTAGGTTTATGAGTTTCTCTCTCAGGATAAAAGTTTTTAACTTGTTTGAGACCATACAAATTGTAGTTGAGAAAAAGTTTTAATTTCCATTTTCTCTCTTTTATTTTCAAGATTTAACTTATCAATTGTTTAATTACCATTACCAAGCAACCTGTAGGATTTCCTTTCACTCATATCAAATCGATTTCGCCGTTCTCATAACTTTTGGGACACACGAATAACATCAAAATTAGGGTTTCGATTGAAAGAGCTTTCGCGTCCTCTTATCATTCCTCTCTTTGATTCCGTTGAAAGAACCGGAATTTTTGTTTATGTTGTCGATAGATTGCAAATCTATGTTTTTTGAAGGGTTAATTTGATGGGTCATTAGGTCTCTCTCCCTCACTCCGTCACAATCCGCCAACAACTGTTGCATGTCCGTCACCACTAACGATTCCTCTCCTTCACTGCCGCCCACCTCGCCAGCAACATCTTTATTCGGTTAGTTTTTGATAAATTCATCGGTAAATTTAGTTAGTTAAAATAAACTTGGTTTTAGGTGGGTTTTGCATGAATTACATAGTGGATTTGATAAATTCATTTGTGTGATTATCTGGTGATTTTAGATGTTTATATTGTGTTGATATGGTAAATGAGTCCACCATTGAATCATGTTTGCTATTGACTTGCTTGAGAATAAGTGTGTTTCGTGTATTACTTTTGCTATTATGTTGGTCTTATAAAAATCAAAGATGTTTTGATTTTGTTGAGCAGTTTAGCCCTAGGAGGTTCTCGCCTTTTGTTTATCAATGATACGATTCCATAACTACTGGTGATGAGGTATCTGTTAGTCAATTGTTTTCAAGAGCTTCTTCCCTGTGGGATTATAGCCGTATGTTATCAAATTAATTGAAAACTGAAATTATTGACCGACTTTTCATACCTAATTATGTCTGGTTTAGTGTGGTGAATTTAAGATCATGTCTTAAGTTGTTATGGAATATTTATTTTTAGGATATTGCCTCCAAAGTCTAAAGTTGGCTAATATGTCTGGCGTAAATAAAGCAGACCTAGTGAAGTACTTTAGGCAATTGACAAATATGGATTAAAAGATTATTTTGGATCAATCATTTCGTCATGCTTTTAGATTTGCTATATTATTTTGGTCTTTTTCTATAATTTAATGGTAAAGCACAGTGAACTATTAATGTCATGTTGTGATTTGTTGCAAAAGTTGTATAAGTTAGATCTAGAATAATGTTCTGCAGCCATTGAATAGGATTAGTATGCATGAGTGCTCCATTGCTATTCTGCAGCTCTTCAGGTTTACTATCAATTAGAACTATTTGCACGAGTTTTTATCTGCAGAAAATCTTTGTATGTTTTTTTTCCTCTTTCTGTAATGCCTCCTCTATAACTTATGGTGGTGTGTTCTTACTCGGCCTTTGGTGTTAGGTATATTCTATTATTGCTGCTAGCAATCTCGTTCTAACTATACCAAGGGAAGTTATGTGGACAAGAGGGTAGTATCACAATGATACCAAAAGTAGGTCGCTCTCTAACTAGTGTAGATTGTGAAGCAGGAAAGTATGCGCCATTAATGAGCGTTGATTGTCGGGTTTTGGAGCCAGTTGAATACTTCTTTGGTTGTGATTACTGGAAATTGAAACCGTAAGTCTTTTTTTACTATTCTAATGTTCTGTAACTACATAATCTGGTCTTGCGTTACTCGTCTTCTCCGTGTCATGATTTGTTGCATGGAATATCTACTTGCCAAGAATGCTTTTGGTTTGCTTTTTAACACTTTATTTTATGGTAAATGAATGAATGCAGAGCATTAGCAAGTTTTGTCTTTTAGCCAATCTCTTTGAGAGAATGATATACTTGTATGCCGATCAATTGGCAGGACAACTTTTGCAATTTGTTGCCATATAAGCTTAACTGATGACGTGTTGTGGACTTAAATCCACACCTATTAATTATGATAATATGTATAATTATAAGCTTATTTACATTTATAAGTTGAGATTTAACTAGCAACTTTGCTGTTGCAAATTTTGAGATAATGTAATTAGATGTCGAGCTTCTAGGTTATTAAGATATTATAGGCGCTTCTCCCGACGTTAGGACAGTCCTGGATTTATTTCCTTTAGGTGTATTTTTTGAAACTAGCAGCTCTGATGATTCTGGGCAATCTAGGTATTTATTGGGGCTAAAAAGGAGCGGTACTGAAAACTAACAGCTCGTAAGGTAAGGCATTGTGAATATGAGAGGTTTTTGGTTTTTGTTTATTTGAGATTTTTTTTCCTAAATGTTGGTTATATATCATGGTGTTTACTTTTCAGCATGCTCAAATTATTCAGAAACTAGGATTTCGTGCCTCATTCAAGGTAACTGCATGTTGCTTTAGCCGCGCATCCTTTTTTTATCACTTTTTCCTATTCTCGTGAGCAATAAAGCTTTGTAAGTTGATTCTGCTTTCTTTACTTCCAGCTTTTGTGTTCCTTACCATGGGGACTGTGATAGATAGTGTAGGTGTTGTATGTTGCAGTTTTTTTTTTCGGTTATGGTATCAAGATCCACTTAATGGCTAAGATCCATATATATGTCTCCACCACCTGGTTCAATTTTAGCTAATTGTTGGGCAAATATATTATTGGACCATGTAAGATCTAGCTTAGAAGCTTTGTGGTATTCCTTAAATTATAACCAGTAAGGCAGTAAGTATGTGATATTGCCTTTTCCATTACTTTTGAATTTTGCCTTGTTTGGGGCATTGCACAGGAGTAATTTTAAATGTTGTAGTTTAAGTTCATAAACTCAAAAGTTGGAACTTTGTGTTGTTTTCATTGTCCATGTTCTCGATCATTCATAGGGTGTTGCTGGTAATGATGAGCCAGTTTCTAAAACTCGTCTTGTTTGTTTGCTAGAAACATCTGTCCGAAGATGACCAAAGCAACGGCGACCACCGGGGAATTCATCGGCGCTTCCTCTCTCTTTGGTTTGATAAATTTTGCCTTCTTTAAGTACTGTTCTATTGTAATTATGCGAAAAGAATAACCAAATTTTGTTCACCTAAAAAAAACTGAATTTTGGTGCTGTAGATTAGTTGATTGATTTGTGCGGGTAATTGGATTAGTTTTTATGAAAATTTTCTCCTCTTAATCTACTATGTTATCCCTCACTAATAAAATATAAGTTCATAAACTTAAAAATCAAAATTACAACTTCGTGTTACTTGTAAAATCTAACATTGAACTCATGGTGTGCCTTAATTTATTTTGAACTCTCAATGATACATACATTTTTCTATGTTCTAATTAGTTATTACATGAAGTAACCGGCCTATTATATGAGTAATGAAGTAAAAGATTCAAAGTCAACCATCAATTTTTATTTATTTTTTATTATTATCTTGTTCTGCTTATTTGGTATCCATTTACAAGTTCAATCTGCAAGTTTAATCTTCAAACTCCTACATAATTAGTTTGATATTCTACTGATTAGCCCTGGGTTAACCTGCCTTTTATGCATCTTAATATGACTTTACTGTCATTGTTTCTAAAATGGAAACTACATATGACTTAGTGGCTGCTGCTACTGCTAGCACGTATGCTACTGGCTGGCAGTAGCTGTTGAATTTTTTTATTATTCAAAATTTACAAATGCTTCGGTTGTTGAGGAAAACCGGAGCATTCGCAACATCAAATGCTTCGATTTTGCTTAATAACCGAAGCATTTGTTGATTTTTACCCATATAAAAAAGCTCAAATGCTCTGATTTTAAGCACAACCGGAGCATTTGAAAATATAAATGCTTCGGTTTACAACCGGAGCATTTGTGAAATGCTCAAATGCTCGTATAATGTCTGCTACGTGTAAACTACGGAGCATTTGTGGGCTTTTTAACCGGAGCATTTGAGATTTCCACTAGTTACTCGATTTGACAGAAGTATATATTATTATTATAAGAGTCCATAGTTAATCATCAATTAATTGTTTATTATTAATTAACTAAGTTTATTGCTATAATAGAATCGTTAACATTATTGTAATATTATTTAATCACATAAAACTAATAAATCAAGCTAACTAGTTATTATAAGTAAACTTAAGTATTAGTGAGGTAACAATAACCTATACTCTTATTACAAATAGCAAGCTTATTGGATTAGTTTAAATTAACTCAAATAATATAGTCATAAGGAATTATAGCCCAATAATAGTTATATGAATTAAGTTAGATGATTTAATTAAACTAACTAAGTCAGTCCTTAAATAAAATCATAACAAGTCCAATTCATCTTTTAGCCCAACACATAACAACTCACAATTACAACACCTAGCTTTAATTCTAAGTTAATGGTCCGAGGGCCAAAACAAACATACTAAACAAGGTTATTGATGGGCTTGGGGTAAAATAAACATGAGAAATAAAAACAAAACAAGGCAAGGGTATACCACTGATCTTAGAGTGAGCAGCAACGACACGAAGAGGGGGAACGAGGAGCTCTGGTGAATTGCGGCGAACTCCGAGCAAGGTTGGTGGCTCACGAGGCTCCGGCGCGGCACAGAGGCGTAGAACGCTGCAGCACTCAGAGAATGGGAGTGGCTGTCGAGGGGGTTGAGCGAGAGAAATGACGTGTAAGTGCTGGCGTGGTTAGGTGTGAGTGGTGAAGCACAACAGCGAACGGAGACAGAGGTGGGTGGTAGTGCGGCAGCACCATTGCGGTGCATAGTAGAGAAACACGAGGCTTGCATGGGGTTGAGCGAGAAAGAAGGGGAGTGTGAGGAAGAGAGAGAGAGAAAAGGAATGAGAGAAGGTGGGTGTTGGTGGCGTGCGAGCGTCGAGGGGAGTAGGGGGAGAGCGACTAAGACGCTGCGCGAGGCTGGCGCCGCGCAGTGGTGGCAGATGGTGGTGGTGGTGTGAGAAGCCCGAAACAGTGGGGAGAGAGAGAAAAATGAGGGTTTTCTCTTTGGGGTTTCTTTGGGTCACGTTTTCTGGCGAGGTTCCAGTGAGTTTGTGACTGAAATTGTGGTGTTTGAAAAGGTGGTTCTTAGGTGGTGGTGAGGTGAGAAATGAGATAAGGAAGTTTGTTGATTATTATGTTTTTGGTGAGGGGTTTCATTGGCCACTTAGGGCCTGTTCTCCCCAGCTTATTTTCAGTTCAGTTCAGTTCAGTTCAGCTCCAATCAGTTCTGTTCAATTCAGTTCAGCTCATCTCCATTCTTTTATAACCATTTTGTTAAATATTATTATTATGTTGGTATAATTTATTTTACTAATTACTATTATTATTATTATTATTAATTTTTTTTATTTTTATTTAAATTATTATCATTATTATTTAAATATATATCATTACTATTAAGTATTATTATTATTGTTGTTGTTTCTATATATTATTTGTTGATTATAGCTTTACTCATTATTATTACTATTATTATTAGGAGGAACATGGTTTAGGTCAAATCACAAATAAAACCACTTTTTTTAGCCCATAAACCAATCAAATCGCGTCAAGACGGTTTATGATGTAATTTTGGCGGTATCATTATTTTTATTACTAAATATTTTTATATTATTAAATCTAATTATTAAAATAGTAATATTAATTTACTTCTTAGATATTATTGTTATTATATATCATCATCAAGTATTAATATATTAATACAAATAATATAAAATTAATTTAATTCTTAGACATTATTGTTATTAAATATCATCATCAAGTATTAATATATTAATACAAATAATATAAAATAATAATTATAAATTATCATTATTATCATTAATTATTATTATTATTAATTTATGATTATTAATATTATTTATTTATAACTATCATTTAAAAATATCCAAAATACTATTATTATTATTCATTATTATTACTTATCATTATAATTATTATTGTTTAAAATATTATTTATATATTTATTACATTCAATTTAATTCAATTTAACTTAATTCAATTTAATTCAATTCAATTCAGTTCAGTTCAGTTAAGTTAAATAAGTTCAGTTCAGTTCAGTTCAGCTGTTTTATGCTGAAGAGAACAGGCCCTTACATCTTGTTTGGTAGAAAGGATTTGGAAGGAAAAGAAAGGAAGTGGAAGGAAATTTATTATTTCCAATGTTTGGTTCATTAAAAAGAAATTAAGTGAAAGGAAATGAAAGGAATTGGAAGGAAAGACTCTTTAATAAAATTTCACTCTCCTTTCCTCCCAAAAGTGGGGGAATTTGGAAAGAAAGAGAAAATTTATACCAAACATGGGAAATTAAGGTTTTTTTCAATCTCTTCCATTCTTTTCTTTTCTCTTCCCTCCCTTTCTCTTCTCTTCCTTTCCTTTACTAAAAATGAACCAAACACATTATTAGAGTGGAATTAAGAGAACCAAATCAGTAGCTGGGAAGAAAAAATTGGAGTAAATAATTCTGCATTATCGAGGAAGAAGATGGATTGGATGGACAGTTTTGGGCGAGAAAAGAATGGGGAATGTTGGCATGTTTGCCAAGTGCCATGGAAGAGTTGGAAGAAGGTAGAAGTTATGGGGTAGTTTACTTTGGGAGACTATTATTCTTTTTTCCTTTTTTTTTTTTAACAAAAACCAGAAAGTTGTTCTGAATTTTTTACTTGAGGAAGGAGATGGGTAGGATGACAGATTTTGGCAGAGGAAAAATAATGGAGGGTGTTAGCATGTTTGCCAAGTGCCATGAAAGAGTGAGGAAGAAGGCAAGAGTTATGGAGTGTTTGACTTGGAAGACTTTTACTCTTTTCTTTTATTTTGTAACCCAAGATCATGAAATTTGCTCTACTCTTCATCAACTTCACGTGGCTTTGTAGAACTTTAGGGAAATTTGGATATCTTTGTGCTTTAGTGATTTAACAACAAAACTAACATTCTTGATTAATTCATGAAATCGTAAAATATAAATTATCATCACTTAGTTATCAACATTTTTAAGTTGGTAATTTATGTTAATTTTCTATATTTGTTTCATTATATTTTGTTTAATTAGTGAAACGATAAAATAAAATATATTTTAACCACTTATTATAATTAATCATTTACTTAAATACGTTTAAGTTTTTAGGATATTACATCCTTACCCCCGTAGAAAAAGTTTCGTCCTCGAAACTTACATATCATTGTCATAAGGATAACATCATGCATTCATAAACTTGAACATTCATACATAGGATTTCATAATCACATATACACATCAAATTCATCTATTCAAACAAGTGAGGGTATTTTGTTCTAATCTGATCCTCTACTTCCCAAGTGGCTTCTGATGCTGGTGATTAGCCCATAAAATCTTAACCATAGGAATCACTTTGTTTCTGAGTTGCTTTTCCCTACAATCAAGAATTTCAATTGGTTTCTCTTCATACGTCAAATCCTTCCTTAATTGCAAAGGGTCGTGCAGTGTCTGATCACATGGCTAGGGTCTGGTATATACTTCTACAACATCGACACGTGGAAAACATTATGAACTTTATCCAAGTCAGTCGGTAACGCCAAGCGATAAGCTACTTCGATGACTCGTTCCAGAATCTTGTATGGACCAATGTATCTCGGACTTAGCTTACCAGTTAGACCAAATCTCATAATACCCTTTGTAGCTGAAATTTTCAAGAAAAGATGATCACCTACTTAGAACTCCAATGGTCTCCTTCGACGGTCTCGTAGCTCTTTTGTCGATTCTGTGCAGCTTTCATCCTGACTTGGATTAATCATACTTTTTCCGTTGTTTCTTGTATCAAGTCAGGTCCAATCATCCGTGCTTCATCAATGTCACTCCAACACAGGGGTGTTCTACATCTTCTTCCATAGAGTGCTTTAGATGGTGCCATCTGGATGCTAGTTTGATAGCTGTTGTTGTAAGAAAATTCAACCAATGACATGTATTTCTCCCAACTTCCTTGAAAATCCAAAATACATGCTCTCAACATATTTTCAAGAGTCTGGATGGTTTTTTCAGTTTGACCATCAGTTGCTGAATGGAAATTTGTACTAAAATCCAGTCTCGTACCAAGTGCCTTTTGCAATGTTGTCCAAATTTTCGCTTGGAAACTCGAGTCACGATCTGACACAATAGAACTTGGCACTCCATGCAATATGACAATTGTGCTCACATATAATTCGACTAACTTAACCAAACTCCATTTATTTCTAATGGCCAATAAATGTGCGGATTTTGTTAATCTATCCACAATGACCCAAAAAGAATTCATTCCTCGAAATGACTGTGGCAATCCCATAATAAAATCCATTGAAATTGAATCCCATTTCCATGTAAGTACATCTAATGGTTGCAACAATCCTGCGGGTCTCTGATGTTCGATCTTTATCCTTTGAGAAGCCAAACATCTCGACACAAATCCTGCAACTTCTTGCTTCATATTGCTCCACCAGAATGTCTGGTATAAATGCTTGTACAACTTGTTCCTCCAGGGCGAACAGAGAAAGGACTATTGTGAGCTTCTTCCATAATTCTCTTTTTCAATCCTTCATTATTAGGAACACATATTCTTCTTTGAAATCTCAACGTGCCATCATCTTGGATCACAAATCCCGGTGATTTGTCTTTTGCAACTCCAAGTCTCCATTTTACGCCTCTTTTATTTCTTCCAACAAAGTCGGCCTCAACTCAAATGCATACAACTGTGCTTCTATTTTCGGCTGCATAATCTCCACTTTCATCTTTATCAAATCATCATTGATTTCTTTCGGCAAGGTCAAGGTTGTGTTTAGGTAGGATTTTCGGCTTAGAGCATCAGCTATAACATTAGATTTGCCAGGGTGATATAGGATATCAACATCATAATCTTTGATGAGTTCAAGCCATCTACGTTCCCTCAGGTTCAATTCTTTTTGGGTAAAAATGTATTTAAGGCTTTTGTGGTCGGTGAAGATCTTACATGGAACACCATAGAGATAGTATTGTCTCCATATTTTGAGAGCAAACACAACTGCGGCTAGCTCAAGGTCATGAGTTAGGTAGTTTTGTTCATGAGGCTTGAGTTGACGGGAAGCATGTGCTATAACTTTATCCTTCTGCATCAACACACACCCTAATCCATGCTTAGAGGCATCACTATACAAAAAAAAATTCATCAGTGGCAGAAGGGAGAGTAAGAACAGGAGCAGTAGTCAGACACTTCTTCAACTCCTGAAATGCTGCTTCACATTCATCACTCCATACAAACTTATCAATGTGTGATTTAAATAATCGGTTCATCAGATCCATGAAAACAGCAGGGGCATTGGTTAACCCAAATGACATTACTTGTAAATTCACAACTGAAAGCAGTTTTTGAAATATCCTCTGGCTTAATGTGGAATTGATGATATCCAGATCTTAAATCTATCTTGGAGAAGATGGTTGCACCTTGAAGTTGATCGAAAAGATCATGAATACGGGGCAATGGCTATTTATTCTTGATGGTGATCTTTTTCAATTCCCGATAATCAATACATAACCTCATGCTTCCATCTTTCTTCTTGACAAATAGAACTAGTGCACCCCATGGTGATACACTAGGTCGAATATACCCCATCTCGAGTAATTCATCTAGTTGCTTTTTAAATTCTTGTAACTCAGCAGGTGCCATTCGATAAGGTGCCTTCGAAATAGGAGCAGATCTAGGGACAAGGTCAATGCTGAAATCTATTTTTCTTTCTGGAGGCATGCCGAATATCTCTTCCGAAAATACATCAGGGTACTCACAAATTATGGGAATATCGGACAACAAGGGTTCAGTTTTGGTTAGGTCTACCACATTATAGAGGTATCCATGATGACCCTTTGAAAGTAACTTGAAGGCTTTCAAGATTGAGATGATTTCAGGTTTGGGTTGGACTTTTCTTCTTCGATAAGAAACCTTACACCCTATCTAGTTTTCTGAAGGTTATTTCATGGTTAAGTCAATTTATGTCAGCTTTATACTTTGATAACCAATTCATTCCCAATATCACATCAAAATCGGGTAATTCAATTTGAACAAGGTCCACTTGAAATTCAAAGCCTCATATAAGGATAGGATAATTTCTATACATGGCGTTACATAAGATGGATTCACCATTAGGGATGGTGACAAAAATGGCAGAGAATTCAGAGCATGATTTTCCATTCAATCTTCTAGAAAATGCAGTAGATATAAACGAATGGGAAGCTCCAGAATCGAAAAGAACATAAGCGGCAACAAAGTTGATAGGAAAAGTACCAGTAATGACAGTATCATCTGCTTCCGCTTCTTCACGCTGCATCATAAAGACTCTTCCAGTCTGCAGAGAGTCCATGTGGAGGGTTCTTGTTTGCATTGCTTGCGTTCCCACCATAACTAGGGTTTTGACCATTCCTTTAACCACGGTTAACGGCGTTTCCACTTTGCCAATCAGGAATCGGACAATTCTTAATCACATGACCTGGTTCACCACACCTGTAACATTGATCACTTCCCTTACGATATTCATTGGTCATGTGGCCTTGTCTTCTGCAATTGTTGCATCAAGGAATTTGCTTCTGATTCTTTCCCGAATATCTCGTGTTTGATTTTTTGTTGAAGTTGTTGCTGGAACGGCCATCATGAGACTTAACTTTTCTTTTTCCACCCTCATACACATCCTTACGCAACTTCACTTTCCTTTCAACATTGATATCCCGGTCATATAACTCTTGATATGACTTACTCATATTTGCATCAAGCCTTTCTTAAATATCCAGATTCAAACCTCCTTCAAATCAATTCATCCTTTGACGATCCGTAGACACCAGATCAGGAGCAAATCGAGCTAACTCATTGAATTTCACAACATATTTCATAACTGACATACCCTTTTGCCTCAGATGGATAAACTCAGATTCCATCTGGAGCTGCAGAGACTGAGGGTAAAATTGGTTTCTCATAGCCTCCTTTAGGCCTTTCCATCCAAATCTAGGTTGATTCTGCATCTCTTTAGCAGTCTTCCACCACAGATCAGCTTGCCCTTTTAAGTAGAACACAACAAAGTTAACTTTGCACTTGTCTGGGCACTAGGTGGCATCAAAGAGTTTCTCCATGCCATTCAACCATTCCTCGAACTCGGTAGGGTCTGGTTTTCCATCATAAGTAGGCGACTTATGAGCAGAAAACCTTTTGAACATATTGAAGCATTCTTCCTGCCCTGTCTTGGCCCTTGGTCGGTTTCCTGGTAAGAATTCCATCATCAGCTTCATTATATCCACCTGATTTCCATTAGCATTTTCAGGCGTTTCTTCATAAATAGGGTTACTTTGCAAAGTATCTAGCCTTGCCCTCATTTCTTCAAGTGTGACTTCAGACCCATGATTTCTGTTTCCTCTAGTAGTTCCACTTTCACTTGTTGCCATGTTATAAAATATCACATATTCCATGTGCATAACATGTTGAAGGAGGCATAACTATCATCGTAAAAAAAAAACATTCCCTTCCCCGATCGTAACACTCACACTCATTTTCATTTTTAAGCACTTACTAACTACACGTTTATTATTCATATTAAATTATATTATATAAAACTTGTAACTTATGGTGATGATTATGATTTTACAAGATTACTTTGCTATTTTATTTATTTATTTATGTAAAACCTTTGGGGTCTTACTTGAGGTACCGAAAACCGTTACTCTGATACCAACCTGTAACGCACCGACCTCTAATCATCGTTGTTTAGTTAATTAATCGGTTATTAGCAGTGGAACCTAGATAGTCGGCCCTTATTTTTGTACTTTTCGTTAGGAAAATACAAGGAAACATAAACTCATAAATTTAAACATTTTATAACATGAAATGTAATATGGATCTAACATTAGTTTCGATTAATAAAAACTTAGTTACTAATCAGAGTTTGACATTCACTTAAATTAAAACCATGAGAGTCTACGTAAGTCTAAATATTATAATAATCCTCACTGCCACGTCATCCCGTTATCACCACCGGTACCTAAAACATAAAAAAAACGTCGTGAGCCGAGGCTCGGTAATATACTACTCTAACATCGTAAATTCAAATCACATCATTTTATTTAAAAACAGGGCGGAGACAATAAGTAAAACTATTTCACAAACATATCATATTATGTTACATTATCTTCTCTATCATCATCATCTTGATTCATATTATTTGGTAACTTGGCTCGTACAACAAAAGAGACGTCTCCCTAGAACATAGTAACATCGTAAACGGGAGGCAGCCACCCGAGGATAAAAGCCCTCACTAAACAGGAGGTGGCGTTAATTCCCATATAGAAATGCGCGATGCCACCCGAGGAGAATAACCCTCACTAAACAGGAGGTGGTTAACCGGCCGGGATGTACGTGCACGATCCAAGATAACGGGATACTTGTCGAGAACCGTCTTTCACTTGAATTTATCATGTTTAATTTCTTTTAAGCATATCATCATCATCATGAATGATTATATTCTTTTATTTCATCCATAACATCATCATCATCATTCCATAGCATCATATCATCATAACCATCATAAAACGTTTCATCTCCCGCAATCCATATATAAAACATAATATTAATCATGATCATAAAACAAATTTCGAAGGGGAATGCGGGTGTTAGCAGCGACGTTACCTAGATTCCCGCTTAACAACCTTGATATCCGGATGAGGCTTGTAATATTCTTTATCTTCTTTAATCTATCCAAAAATAATTTTATTAATGAACGTTTCGTTATTTAGCTTTTAAGCCTAAATATTAGCTAGCGCTTATTAAGGTCATAACGTTCATTATTTTGTCAAAAAGATCTTGATAAAGGTCATTATTATCTTAGTCGTTAATAACTTCTTAAGATGACTCTTTAATAACTAATTAGGTGAAAGTAGTTCCTTTAGTTATACTTTAGAATTATCGAAACATTAAAGTTATATTAATACATATTATATAACCATTCGAAAGTATAATATTATTGTAAGAGTTCATAGTTAATCATTTATTAATCGTCTATTAAACTAATCAAGTTCCTTACTATACTAGAACCATTAGCATTATTATAATATTTTTTTAATCACTTAAAACTAATGAATCAAGTTATCTTGTTTTTATAAGTGAACTTAAGTATTAGTGAAGTAATAATAACTTAAACTCAAGTTACAATTAACAAGCTTATTGAGTCAGTTTTAAACACCTCAACTAGTTTTTAGAAATCAAGTTAAGTGGTTTTGATTAAACTAACTAAAGCAGTTCATAAAACAAGTTCAAACATCTTTTAACCCAACAACATAACCATTCAGATTTATAAACCCTTTAAGTTCAAATTGTAGTACCCTAGGCCCAAACTAGTAAACTAACAAAAGAAATTAAACATGGGTTTGATTAGAAAAGAATTAGAAAATCATAATTTCTTTAAAACAAAAAGGAAGATGTCGTTACCTCTACTACTAGAGCAGGGACGACGAAGATCGAGGAGGGAGGGTGAGGAGCTACGGCGAGCAGCGACGCACCGGTGGCGTGGGTTGGAGCGGGACTGGTGGCGCAGACGTCTCGGGCTGGTGCGGCGCTGTTGGGCACGAAGGAGGAGCGAGAAGGATAGTGCCATGAAGGAGAGAGAACGCAAGTGCGTGCAGGCGTGGCGTAGCTCCGATGAGCGTGCAGGTAACCGGCGAGTGTCGCGCAGGTGACACCGGCTATGTTGGCGTCCGCAAGATGGTGGGGGCCGGTGGTGGTGTGAAATCTGAAATAGAGGAGAGATAGAGAGAAGATAATGGGGTTTTCTTTTGGGGTTTGTTTGGGTCACATTTTTCGGCGAATTTGTGTTTGAAAATATGGTGTTTGAAAGGTGGTTCGTAGGTGGTGGTGAAGTGAGAGATGAGAGGATGAAGCTTGTTGTTCTTGGTGAGGTATTTTCATGGCCATTTATAGGGTAACTAGAAATACTAATTCAGTAGTTGGGAAGGAAGGAGTAAATATTTCTGAATTTCTGACTTTAGGAAGGAGATGGGTAGGATGACAGATTTTTGGCAGAGGAAAAAGAATGCAGGGTGTTGGCATGTTTGCCAAGCTAAGTGCCATGGAAGAGTAAGGAAGAAGGCAAGAGTTATGGAGTGTTTGACTTGGAAGACTTTTACTCTTTTCCTTTTATTTTGTAACCAAAAATCAGAAAATTTGCTCTACTCTTCATCAATGTTCACGTGGCTTTGTAGAACTTTAGTGAAATTTGGATATGTTTGTGCTTTAGTGATTTAACAAGAAAAATAACATTCTTGATTAATTTATGAAATCGTAAAATATAAATTATCATCACTTAGTTATTAACATTTTTAAGTTGGTAATTTTATGTTGAAATTCTATATTCGTTTTACTATATTTTGCATAATTAGTGAAACGATAAAATAAAATATATTTTAGCCACTTATTATAATTTATTATTTACTTAAAAACACGTTTAAGTTTTTAGGATATTACACCAATTCTGGCCATGATTAATGCAAATCATTGATTGGATTGTAGGCTAATAAAGAAATATTTCATATTTTTTTAAGGGTAAATTTACACAAATATCATAAATATAGCAAGTTTTCATTGATTTTCTATTTAGTGTTTATAAGAAGGCATTTGGTCCATTTTGTCCTTATTGGCAAGAAAAAAAAAAGGTTATTTTATTCTGGATAAATATAAAGTAGTCTAATACTCCTTTTGAATTTTTTTTATCTTTCTCATTTGAAATCTTGACACTATTCACGATTAGAGAGAATCTTTTATATTATTCTGAATATATAAGGCAAAAAATAAATTCATGTGGGGTCTTATTTGATTTATCTCAATGAGTACTTTAATATTCAATTGTTTTAATTTTACTAATATATAGTGAAAGATATCTAATTCCGATAAAGTGCATTGACAAATGCGCACAGTAAAAGTAGAAAAGATAAAAAAAAAAAAAACACAAAGGGAGTACTATGTTCAATGGCGTAATTTTGACATTATTATAGTTGTATGAAATTAATGTGTTTATATTATGTATATAATTATAATATATGTTTAGTCTACTTTAAATGATAAAAATATTATGTAATTTCTAGACTTTGTAATAAAAAACACTCCCTTCATTTTCTGTTGTTATTCCTATATTCTCCATTGGGGAATTTCAATATGTTGTTTTTATTTTGAATCTTTCTATAGATAGTTTATTTTATGACTTAAATTTCCCATTAGTGTTAAATTGCAATAAATGTGTTCACACTATTGATTTTTCATTTGTTACTCTTTTAGCCCTCAATCCTTTAGACACTGGTTGTCTAACAGCAACTCATATGGCAATAAATGTGTTCATACAATTTATAGTCAAGTTTTACTCTTTTGCTCACTCAAACTTTTGTGTTATTGGTTGTGCAGCATATATTAACTGAAAAGGCTAAATTCGTTATTTTGAGTTTATTTTATTTTATTTTAAATAGTGAAATCTTAACCCGTTATTTGAGTTATATTGGCTTCTTTTCCGATTCCAAATGATAACAAAAACAATGGAAAGATTATTTTTTTTATTGACACTAATACATATTAAACGCGATTCAAAGTAAAATTTTAAATAATATTAAATTATGAATTATAATAATTTTTAAAAGATACAATACTGTATTTTTTTCGAATTCGAATTGATTAATGCTGTCAATTATTGAGTATATTATTCCATTACAAAACATATATAAGTACACCAATTACAAAGAGTTAAAATTTTCACCAATAGGACCTTTTGTGAAAGTAATTACGAACATAAGTAATAAGGTATCAAAGCATAGTTTTCCTCTAGGTGGTCTCGATCAATACTTTCATTAGTAGAGTAAAATTATTAGTTGTTCTATTCTTTTTTTTGTTAGATCATAAAGAAAAAGGCGCATGTGAGTCCAATATTGCAAAATTTTGGAATATAAAAAAAGGCGTATGTCAATCCAATATTGCAAAATTTTGGAATTTTGAAACACTTCAACTTTTAAATTCAAGCATGCAGGCACAAAATTCCCACCTCTCACTTGAAGAGAAAGAGTAGCCATTTTTTGTCATGGTATCATAGCCTTATCTGATAGGAACAATAGAAGTGTATTATAAACTAACTTGTACAAACACACAATAAACAAAAGAAAATTATGTAAAGAGCAACAATAAAAAAAACTTCATGAGATTTTTTTATGATAAACAATAAAAAAGTTTATGAGCTTTTTTTATGTCATAAACTCATAATATATCATTTTCCACGTGACTACTTGTGATGCATATGAGAAGTACTAATTATGTAGTCTTCAAGTTCTGTTAGAATTCTATGTAATTTAGGTTTTTAATTACTAGTTTGTTAAGATTTTGTTTTACATTAGGACTTTATTTTGTCTGGAGTTTGTTTTCCATTAGGATTATAATGTGTTTAGCCGTGTGTTTTTATCACTTAGGCTTGTTTTAGTGATAAGTTTGTTCGTGTTATTTTTTGCTTACCTTTATGCTTTACTAGTTCGAATAAGTTTAGGAGTGACTGTTTTTGTGTTTAATTCTTGGTGAACTAAAAGTTTTATGGAGTGAATCTAAAGTTTTCAAGAGTGAATCATAACCCTAGTTGAATCTTGACTTAGAATATTCAAATTCTTCATATCATTGATTTCATTCGAGTGTTTTTGCTATTTTGCATCAAAGTATTCGAATTTCTCATCAAATAACCTTAAAGATTGAATCTTTAAATCAAGAAACTTCAAGAAAATCTAATTACAGACTAAAGAGCCAAAATTTGTGTTTCTTGCATAAGGAAATACATCATCTTGGTGTAGGCAGTTGCAGATCCTATTCTGCTATTTGCGTCTGATTCTGCAGTCAGTCAAGTTAAACTGTTCGTGTGGATACGTTACAAGTCGGGATTCATATTTTCTTGTATTATAATTTGAGCACATTTGAACCATTAACGAAGTCGCAACAATCAATTATATCTGCGTCAAATTCCTGTCGCCCAGTTTGACACCAGTAGTTTGCAACAGCGTGTGACAGAGCGTGTGATATCGGATTTCTGTGATTTTTGGCTTGTCGGACTTCTAACATCTCGAGATTTGTTGTGTCCGAATTTCAAACCATTCTAATCATTATCCAGTTTTGTGCAACGTTAAACTTCCATGATATCGTATCTGCTTGTTATTTCATAACCACGACGTATCATGGATGACCTCATTGCTCAGGTAGAAGGAATACTTGGATTCGAGCAACAGTCCAACGCACGTACGAAGTCATCTACTGCAACCATGCGTCCAACAATACGGATTAAATGTTTAAAGTGTCAAAGCCATGGTCACGAAGAACATCAATGCCCCGATGAAGAGTACGTTTCCAAGAAAGAACATGCTGTTTCGGTGTAGAAACGGTTAGCTTACGTTCGCGTCCTGTGCCGTGCTCGCGGACACTTTATGTATGGCCGTTAATACACTTGGGTTATACCCATACAACTAGCCCCCCATCATCTTTTGGGGTCTTGACCGCTAAGGATGTTGTTGGATGGACGCGGGCATTTTTGTTGTATTTAATTTGTTTTGATGGAATAAATTTGACAGGTGCCACGTGTCGTTGTAGGGAGTTGAAGAATTTCGAAAAGTTAATGATTGCTTTTTCGGAAATCCCGCCCAATGGTTTACTAGGTCTTTGTTTTACCCTGACACTTGGCGCATATCTAGAGAGAAGTTGAAGAGGTTTTTTAATCCTGGCCACCCATCCATATATAAATACAAAAGGCGGTTACTTTTCTGAGTTTTTATCTCATATTCCAAAGAATCTCTTCCTTCCTCACTCTTCCTTTCTGACAAGAACTCCATAGACAATATTTGCATTGCTCAAAAGCTCGTTCTTTAGTGCTCCATTGTTGCTAAAAAGTTTATCATTCTTTTAGTTTCATTCTTCCGGTTCTAGTGATACTAAGGATTTTGCTTTTCTTTGACTTGCATTTTCTGGGTTCTTCCTTCGCTTTGGATTTTACGACTTTGCGACGGTTTCCGGTTGAAGATTCTAACTTTTGGTGTTGTTTTCGTTATTTCGAAGCTTCACCTGTCTTTTCCGGCGACTTTCACTCTTTGTTATTTCCCTTTTCCCGGCGACCTTAAGTTTCCAAGTACCTTTACATTTTTTCTCCTCATTTCCTTAAGTCTTTTTCGCGTTTAATCGTCATGTCGGACCAATCTGATAGTCAGAATGCTTTTGATGAGGTCTTTTCGGACCAATCTGATAGTCAGAATGCTTTTGATGAGGTCTTTATGATCGAGAGTGATCCCTCTTCCCCTTCATTTGTTAACAACTCGGAGTCTGACTTAAGCCCTGTGGGAAGAACTAGGCTGGTAGCGAACATACCCCCCACAACTGATAGAGAAAGAGAGTTAAGGTCTAAGTTTCTTAACGACCCCTCCACTCCTGAGGAACAAAATTTGACTTTGAGGTGCTTGACCGCTAGCCAGAGTGGCGACAAGCAGACGCTTAGGGAGCTTAGATACCAAATTTTAGCTAGGCGTACCCGTAGGCATCCGTCAGCAGATGCCGTCCCCGGTCTTGATGTCCCCCCTTTTAGGGAGCATGCTTGGTTAGACAGTTTGGCGGATACTGGGGTCAGAGTATCGTCCAACGTTTACGACCGCTTGCAGGAGTGTGCCGCTCCTAATCCTCCTATTATTGATCTAGGTGACGACAGCGATCCTCCTACTACCACTATGGCCCAAGAAGATAATACTGAGGTCGTTTATCAGCGTCGGACCGGTGGCGCGTCTTCAAAGGCCCGAATGGTCGAGGAGAGTTCTCAATCTGGCCGACAGGAAGAGGTTGATGTCGGTCCAGTAACCGATGCACTTTGGCTCCCTGAGGAGGCTACTTGCGGCCCTCTTACTGTAGAACTAGATAGACCATGGTGTCAGGACGCCTTAAACTTGGCGTATCCAAGGGTGGCGTGAAACCTGTATCAAATGCCCTCCCCATATCGGCTGATTGTGCCGTCCGAAGGGTCGATTATAACTGACTCCTGGCCATGTGGCCGTCTACACTCATCTCTTCGAATTTGGACTGCGTTTCCCCCTGGACTCCTTTTTGGTGAAGATTCTTAACGCGTTCAACGTCTGTTTGGCACAACTGACCCCTTTAGCAGTATGACATTTGATTGCGTACATTTGGGTCGTACGCTTCTTGGATTTTCCTGAGACGATAAACCTCTTCCGCCACCTTCATTGGTTGAAGAAGAACGGATCCTCTTGGTTAACGGGATGGTGGTCGCTAATGACGGTTGACAAGAAAATGACAGTCCAGCCGAAAATGACCAGTTTAAAAGGTTGGCAGGACGCTTTCTTTTGGGTGCGGGTGCCAGAGGACTATCCCGTTCGCCGCCATTTTACAGAACCTTTTCCCCATATGGAGCATCTTGAACTGGATCCGCTAACTACTGAAGAGTTAGCGGCTTATGACTATTTTAGCTCTGAGGATTATACAATCACCTATGAGGATGGGAGGACGGTTAAGTCCAAAGAACCCCTGCATTGGCTCCCTCATACAAAATACATCCTGGGGGACAAGCCGTTGTCGGCCTTCCTCTTGTCGTCTGTTCATGAGAATGGTAAGTACTGCTATTAGGTTGGTCTGTTTAGTGACGATAATGAAATCATTTTGTGTTTTGTCTGTATCTCTATAACCCTTCTTTGTTGCTTGCTTGCAGGTCTTCACTAGTACAGAAAAGGCAATTTGCGTCGGATGTGAGGCGCCTATTTGCGTCGCACATGGGTCCGACGGCAAAGGCCTCGACGCAAATGACCCAGACATGATCTGCGTCGTATGCTGAGCGACGCAAATGGTTGAGCTATTTGCGTCGCACCTGTATACGGTGTGACGCAGATGGCTCTCCACAACCCCAAATAATAAGGTAATTTGCGTCGCACATAGCAGTATGTGCGACGCAAATCAAGCATATGCGTCGCACATAAAGCAATGTGCGACGCAAATCAGTCCAAAAAGTGGGCAAATCAGTAGCCAAAAAGTGGGAAATCAGGCCAAAAAGTAGGAGCTAGCACTCAATATTTGCACTTACTTTAAATCGCAATAATTCATTTTTTTCCTCTCAAACTCACAGTTCCATATTCCCAATTTAAAATTGCAATAATTTTACATTGATATGTAAACATTATATAGAAACACATCTTTTGCATTAATATGTAAATATTAGATACAAACATATGTATAAAATATATATACAATATATACAAAACAAATTACATTGTAAATATGTAAAAGAATTTGTAAACTAAATGTAAACAAATTACATTACAAATGTAAAAATAAAACTAAAACAAGGATGAGCCGCTGCCGGTTTCCGACGAAGAAGACTTCGAGAAGAACAAATTACACAGATCTGCAAATGAAAATAAGAAATTCAGAGAATTAAAAAGAAAATCCCATACTATGATAAATGCCAATAAAAGTAAAAAATCAGATATAAAAACAAAAAAAAAAGTCGCAGATATGAAAACCAAAAACGAATAAATTAGATCTAAAAAATTAATGCTAAAAATTAGATCTAAATTTCAGATGCATGAACTAGAAAATTAATTTCCTCTCAAAAAAAAAAACTAGAAAATTAACGCCAAAAACGAATAAAAGCCAAAAATTAGATCTAAAAAATTAACGCTAAAAATAAGATCTAAAATTAAAAACGAATAAACGCCAAAAAGAAAACAAAAAATTAGATCTAAAAAATGAAAAAATGAAAAAAACGAAATTGTAGATCTGAAAACCTGAGATGCACGAAGAATCGCAGGAGATTATACTCGAAGATCTTCAATTTTCGTTGCGATTATACCATATTTTCGCCGGAGATCTAACTCGAAAATGAAAAATCAGATTGTTTGTTGCGTTTATACATAATTTTCGCCGGAGATCTTGAAAACGAGGTTTTTTTGTTGCGATTATACCTATTTTCGCCGGAGACAGACGCGTTTGAGAGAACCGGTGAGAGAATAAGAGAGGCCGGTGAGGGAGAGTCGTGTTTTTGAGGGTGAGAGAGAGAGACGGGTTTGAGGGTGAGAGAAAGAGGGGGTTTGAGTATTTGAGAGAGACAGACGTGTTTGAGGGTTTGAGAGAGAGTGAGATAGAGAGTTTCTGAGAATGATAATTGAAGAGAGAGAGTGAGAGAGTTTCTGAGAATGAAAATTGAAGAGAGAGTGTGAGGCGCGCTGAGAATGAAAATTGAAGAGAGAGAGTGTGAGGCGCGCTAGGGTTTATGGAATAAAAAGGGTAGGTAGTGGGCCTCTTGTTTTATGCGCGTCGCACATTAAATAGGTGCGATGCAAATTAGCTATTTTGCAACACACTTAAAAGACATGCGACGCAGATAGTTGAGACAATTTGCGTCGCATAGACACGGAAACGATGCACATTTGGCTTTTGCAACGCATGTAAAGAAGGTGCGACGCAAATGGGCCATGCTGTGCGTCGCACTCCTCTCACGTGCGACGCAAATACCGACTGTGCGTCGTTTCCGTGTCTATGCGACGCAAATTAGGGGACGCAAATCGTCTATTTTGTACTAGTGCTTGATCATCATGACCTTGAAATTCTCTGTGTTGATGGGGATTTGCGGCCTTTGACACATTTACCTCCTGCTCCTCCTTCTGATTACCAGACAATGCATAGCATTACCAACGGCCGCAGGGGAGGAACCGTCACGGCCCCCAAAATCTCCGCAGGGGCCGAGGGGAGAGCACTAGCTCTCGCGTCCCCGTTGTTGCGTCCACTTCTAACGCCCCGAGGTCTCCGGCCATTCCTCTGAGGTCTCATACCCGGAGTGTTAACAGGGGCGCTTTTAACAGGAGGCGGCCTCGGGAGGAGAACCCTAATGAATCTGCCGCCAACAAGAGGCAAGCAGTGGAAGATCCCAGCCCTTCCGCTGCTAATGAAGTGGTACAGATAGAGGATCTGGATGCCAACGCTACTGAGGAGGCCGAGGGGGAGGACGCTACTAATGCCGGCGTAGGCGACACTGGCGGCACTTCTTTGCTTTCTCGGTCCACTTCTTCTATCCGGGAGAAGCTAAGGGAGTTGATCGCTACTCCTAGCTTTCTCTCAAATCTTTCTCCTGGTATCTTCTACCGGTTTCGGGAGTGGATTGAGAAGAAGGAGGTGTCGCTTAGTGATGCGGTGGCCGCTGCTTTTGCCCCCCAGGTCGTCACCCCTGGCAAGGTCTATCAGCCCAACTGGGATGTCCGGGAGGATGAGTCGCTGTACTCTGACATCCCTGAAAACGGTGGCATTCTTGCCTATCGTATTCTGAAGGGTATTCAGCTACCCTTGGACCGTCCTTCGGGCTCTTTGAAGACTCCTGCCGCGAGGTTAGCTCACGACCAGCTAGTGGTATCGCTACTCCTAGCTTTTTTTTTTTGACGTCCTTCTTTTGTTTTCATAGGCCAACAACGCTGTTATTGAGCTGATCGAGCAGTATTTGGAGTATCAGAGGCTGACGGATACTTACAAGGCCTCTCTAGAGACTTGCCAGGGTCTGCTAAAGGAGGCTGAGGATAAGCTGGCGCCCCTGCAAGATGAGGTTGTAACGCTGAGGCAGAGGGCGGCCCTTCTAGAGGAGACGGAGGAGAATGTCCAGCTGCTGACCAAAGCTGTGGAGGCAGCGAATGCTGAAAAGGATATGGCGGTTCTGGATGTGGCAGCTGCTGAGGCTAGGGGAGCCGCCAAGGCTGTTGCTGACTTCAAGGCAACAGACGAGTATGTGGCGGAGCTCCACAAAAGGTATGATGGCGGCTGAGCAGCTGCCATGAGGTGCGTCTGCAAGACCGTTCCAGACTTTGATTGGAGCGTGATTGAAGATGCTTATGCTGCCGGCCAGCACCTGACGCCGTTTGAGGGGGACCCAAACTTCGTTGACGACGACGCCATAGCAGATGCGGATCCTCGTGAGCCTGGGACGCCAGGGCCCCCTCCCTCCTAAAGCTTTTGGCGGCCATCTCTCAGCTCTTCCTGTTCCTCTAATAGTTTTTAGCTAGTTTTTGCTATGATTTGTAATACATTTAACTTTTTTGATATTGTAATTCGCCTGTTGTTGGCGTCCTTTGAATAATTATTATGTTTTAAAGTACTTGATTCCAACTAAAAGCCTTTTCACATTGGCCGCCATATGATTTTTGTAGATGGCCGCCAAGCCAGTAGCTTTTATTTTTATGGAAAGTACTTTGTTATCCTGGTGTTTGTTGTTTTATTTTTTGTTGATATCCGTATGTTTGCATGATTAACCGTTGACCGTCTTATATTTTTGTCCCGTATTTTTATTAGTGTCCGCTAATGTGACATGGACTCAGCCTGTTATATGGCTTTAATTCTCTTGTGTTGGGTCTGTTATTTGACCGCTAACGCACTTAGCCTGTTATATGGCTTTAATACTCTGTGCTAGGTCTGTCATATGACCGTTAATGCACTTAGCTTGTTATATGGCTTTAATTTTTTGTGCTAGGTCTGTCATATGACCGTTAATGCACTTAGCCTGTTATATGGCTTTAATTCTCTGTGCTAGGTCTGTCATATGACCGTTAATGCACTTAGCCTGTTATATGGCTTTAATTCTCTGTGCTAGGTCTGTCATATGACCGTTAATGCACTTAGCCTGTTATATGGCTTTAATTTTTTGTGCTAGGTCTGTCATATGACCGTTAATGCACTTAGCAGATATGGCTTTAATTTTTTGTGCTAGGTCTGTCATATGACCGTTAATGCACTTAGCCTGTTATATGGCTTTAATTTTTTGTGCTAGGTCTGTCATATGAGCGTTAATGCACTTAGCCTGTTATACTGTTTATGCCATGTGAAAGATGTGAATGTAGAGGATGGAGAGATATCTCAAATACCTGTGGCGAGTGAGTTCCAAGATGTTTTTCCAGAAGATATTCCAGGGATGCCGCCAATGAGAGAAATGGACTTTAAAATTGACCTAGTGCTTGGGACTGGAGCTATTTCTAAGGCACCGTATAGGATGGCACCTGCAGAGATGCAAGAGTTGAAAGTGCAATTAGAGGAATTGTTGGAGAAATGATACATTAGGCCAAGTGTTTCACCTTGGGGAGCACCAGTGTTCTTTGTTCGAAAGAAGGATGGAACCAAGATTGTGTATTGATTACAGATAGTTGAATAATGTCACAATAAAGAATAAGAACCCATTGCCTAGGATTAAGGATTTATTTGATCAACTTAAGGGTGCTGGAATTTTCTCTAAGATTGATTTGAGGTCTGGATATCACCAATTGAGAAGTGCGGAGGAAGATATACCAAAGACAGTGTTTCATACGAGGTATGGGCATTATGAGTTCACAATGATACCATTTGGACTTACTAATGCACCTGCAGCATTTATGGACCTTATGAATAGGACTTTTCAGCCGTATTTAGATAAATTTGTGGTGGTGTTTATTGTGATATATTGGTGTATTCGAAGGACAAAGAAGAGCATGAAGGTCATTTAACGAAAGTTTTGGAGATACTTCGAGAGAAAAAGTTGTATGCTAAGTTATCAAAGTGTGAGTTTTGGCTTGAGAAAGTTGCATTTTTGGGTCATGTGATTTAGAAAGAAGGTGTTGATGTAGATCCATCAAAGATACAAGCAGTAACAGAATGGGCGAGACCGAGTAATGTGACAGAGATTAGAAGTTTCTTAGGACTTGTTGGCTACTATAGGAGGTTTGTACGAGAATTCTCAAAAGTAGCTCAACCTTTGACAAATTTGATGAAGAAAACAACTCGATTCAGTGGGATGAGAAATGTGAGAAAGCTTTCCAAGAATTGAAGAAAGACTTACTTCAGCACCAGTTTTGACGTTACCATCTGGATTAGAAGGTTTTGAGGTGTATACTAACGCTTCTAAGAATGGGTTAGGATGTGTATTGATACAACATGGTAAGGTGGTAGCATATGCTTCAAGGCAACTTAAGCCTTATGAACAGAATTACCCTACTCGCGATTTAGAGTAAGCTGCTGTAGTATTCGCATTGAAGATTTGGAGGCATTATTTGTATGGTGTGTCATGTAAGATTTTCACCGATCTTAAAAGTCTGAAGTATATATTTACTCTGAAGGAGTTGAACATGAGACAGAGGAGATGGCTTGAACTCATTAAGGATTATGATTTGGAGATATTGTATCATGAGGGTAAAGCGAATAAAGTTGTTGATGCGTTGAGTAGGAAGACTAGTCATACGATGAATATGATGGTATTATCTGAGAGATTGTGTGAAGAATTCAGGAGAATGAGTCTAGAGGTCATGGAGCAAGGGCAAGTAGAAGCTCAACTGCATGCACAATGTGTGGAACCTACCTTATTAGATGAGATGCGAGTGAAGCAAAGTAGTGATGAGTGGATGGTGAAGATCAAGAAAATGAAAGAAGATGGAGTTGCCATCGAGTTTGACATCGATGAGAATGGTGTTGTGAAGTACAAGGGAAGATGGTGTGTGCCTAAGGATGAGGAGTTAAAAAGAAAGATTTTGGAAGAAGCTCATAATATGCCATTTTATGTGCATGTCGGAGGACATAAGCTCTATAACTATTTGAAGCAGCATTTTTGGTGGAAAAACATGAAACGTGAAGTGGCTGAGTTTGTTACAAAGTGTTTGACGTGTCAGAAAGTGAAGATTCAGCATATGCGACACGGTGGAATGATGCAACCTTTAGAAGTGCCGAGTTGGAAATGGGAGTCTATTTCAATGGATTTTGTGATGGGATTACCACTTACTAAGTCAGCTAAGAATGCCATATGAGTTATAATGGATCGTTGACAAAGTCGGTCAGGTTTATAACAATGAAGGATACTTGGGGTATGCAACAATTGGCTAGTGCATATGTGTGAGATGTCGTGAGACTATATGGAGTACCAAAGGAAATTCTTTCGATAGAGACTCGAGATTTTTGTCCAAGTTTTGGGACATTGCTCAAGTTTAGTACAACTTTTCACCCTACGACAGATGGACATAGAGAACAATTCAAACTTTGGAGGATATGTTGAGAGCATGTGTAATAGACTTTAGAGGATCTTGGAATGATTATTTGCCAGCTATAGAGTTTTCGTATAACAACAATTATCACTAAAGCATAAAGATGGCACCGTATGAAGCATTGTATGTGTGGAAATGTATGAGTCCTTTGTGCTGGAGTGACACAAGTGAGACGATGACTTTAGGGCCTGAGATGATTGAAGAAACAACGAAACAAGTTAGGCTTATTCAGGAGCACATGAGGGCAACTCAAGATCGATAAAAGGCTTATGTAGATCAGAATAGAAGGGAGATGGAATTCGAGGTTGGGGAGAAGGCTTTGCTAAAAGTGTCACCAACAAAGGGGGTCATGAGATTTGGTAGGAAAGGAAAGTTAAGTCCGGGTTACATTGGACCATATGAGATCTTGGAGGAATTGGGGAAGTAGCCTATGGATTAGCCTTACCAATGGAGTTAGCCAATGTTCATAACGTTTTTCATGTGTCTCAACTTCAAAAATATGTCCATGATCCTACCCATATCATTCAACCTGAAACCATTGAACTAGATGAGATCTTATCCTTTGAGCAACGCCTAGTTAGAATCCTTGATATCAAAACGAGAAGTACCCGAAACAAGGTGGTAAAATTAGTCAAGGTGTTATGGTCAAGTCAAACTTCTGAAGAGGCGCTGAAGATGATATGAAAAATCGATATCCCGAACTTTTTCAGCAGGTACGCTTGAGTTTCGAGGACGAAACTCTTTAAGGGGGTAGAATGTGATACTAACTTCTTGTTTAGTAGCGAGCGATAATGTTAAAGTTTGAGCTACGGATAAATAAACATTATTTATATTTGCAATTATAAACTAATTTGCTTATCAAATTAGATAAACTTGACAAAAGAGGTGATTATGCAATATTCTTATGGACATTCTTTTAGTACTATGTTTAAAATTTTAATTAGATGAGCATGATTTCTTTAACTACTTTTTTCCGTTCTATTCAACACATTTTTGCTTAGATGAACTTATCTAAACTTATTTTTGCAAAAAATAACTTCTAATAAGCTGAACAAAACAGAGCCTTTGTTGACAAAATGTCAACTTAAACTATTATAATAAGTTGTCGCTGCATATATTGCGTATTTGCGTGTATGTAAAACTAGTTACTTGACGTTACAAAATGTGACAACGTAAGGAATTGAGGTTGGCTCAAGTGGTGAACTTTCCCATCTTTCCTCTAGGGTTCAATTCCTATCCCAAGTAAGTATTTGCTTGGGATTTAAGAGGGAGGGGGGTTGACGGGTGTCTGACTTATAATGAACCTCTAGATGGGGACCCTGTGCGAGGGTAGTCCAGAAGATTTCTTCTTGCCAATTTCTTTTTTCTAAAATATCACAATGTGAAAAATTATAATTGCACGCAAAAACACTGGTTGAAAATAAAAAACTTTAACCAACCAACCCGATTTATACTTTATCGTTCAACACTAAGGCTCCGTTTGGTAGGATGTAAAACATTTTCAGTGTAAAATGATTTTCATGGAAAACAATTTACAATGTAAAACACTATTCCAAAATTAGTTTTTCGTTGTTTGGTTCCATGTAAGAAAAATAATGAAATGAAAGGGAAAGTAAGAAGGTAGTCAGAGGAATGTACAAAAGAGATAAGGAAAACAGTTTTGGAAAATGGTTTTCCATCATTATGAGTGTAATTTTACCCCAAAGAAAAATAGTTTTACACACTCTTTTGGAGTTAACTACCTAGTAAGGACATAAAGTATGAGAGTTTTTGTAACAGCCCGCACTTCCGAGCTGCTAGCTAATCACACTTAATATACGCTAATTACAATTAACGCTTAATCACCTCGAATTATATTTACTTGCAGCGGAACCATAACCTAAAGAACGATCCTGGACTTGTGGGTCAGGCCCACAACAAATCATCCTCAATAACCAAATAACATATTACATAATACCTTGCTCGACTCTTAAAGCAATATAATAATTTATTCATAAATAAGGATAAATAATCCCAAATACAACCTAGGAACCCTTACATCTCATTATAACCTTGATACTTAAATTCTTCCTTTTAAACCATTCCGAGCTTTCCACATACGAACCTGCAAGATCACTAACAATGAACTCTGCCCCCACCAGGACAGGTTCCAAGAACAAAATCAGGAAAACTGAGTACACACTGACCAACCAGAACATCTTTTTCAGTGGCTAAAAACGTATTTACAGATTTAAGTTTATCTTACGAGACAATTGAAATCAAGATACAGCGAGGTCCTAAATAAAGAATTATATAACAAATATTTGAACACAATTTATAACGTTACTTCACTCGAACTAATACGATCTTCCGAAGTCAACTCTAACATACTTTACGTCAATAAATATCTCCCACTTCTATGGTTCATACACAAAAACATTTAATCCTATATGTATATCGTAGTTAACTCCTCCATAAACTCCTAACCAGTTTCTTGGTAAATCATTTCCATAATCGGATTCCATAACTTGGGTGAGTAAAACATCATTTCGGAAATTAAAGTTTGAAAAAACTTTCCACGAAACCACTCGAATATTCAAATACATATTCTATTTTCTTTCAGAAATCATGTTACACTGGGGAAGAGAACACGAATAGAGTTGCCTTTCAGGCGAATTCTCTAAGCTTTATACAAGGGATGTTTCCCTCTTCCATTTTGTACAGCTTGCAAGACTTTTAGGTCATGACCCTCACATAACGGAGCAATACCCGGTCCAGAGCAATACCCGCTCTAACACATAATGAGCAAACGTGCTCCACAAATATTGTTCGTCACTGCTTTAGCAGCTTCTTCCCCTCATAAAACAGAATCATAAATTAATATTTTCGAAAATTCATATTCATAAATCTCAAATTGTCATAATAGAATCACTTTCGGGTATTAGATATACCCAAATTAAATTGCTTGCATTATATTTTAGTAACTTGGTATAAATCAGCCTTTATAAAAAAAATTCCTTGGCTAAATTTTTCAATACCGACTTTAAAGAACTATGCTTCATTTCCATAAAGGATTCTCCAAAACAAAAATTGCTTACCAAAAGATCATGTCTCCAATTAGAGTTCTTATTCTATATAAACTTTATAGCTAAAACACAAATGCTCTTTACGAAGAATAACCTTTCCATTTAATCCTATTTAGCAATCCATCAAACTTATAACCATCTCCAACATGCATGTATTTCCTATCTTACAAAATCCGTTTTCAAGAATTCGGAATTCTCTAAAGACTATATCTCAATAATATGACATATCCTTTAGTCTGAAGTTCTCTTCCTCCCCAAAACACATTCAGAAAACTTACTTATAGCTTTACATTTCCTATTAAATCTAATATCCCAAATGGTTTATTGCTGGCTCCAATGATACCGTAAATTCCCAATGTATACCAAAACCAGAGTAGTTTCTTCCAGAGAATGTCTAAAGGTGCTTCTAAAGAATATAATTTACTCATAATCTGGATGTCTTTTCCTCACAAACATATAACACAATAATTAGTTTTTTTGAACTTAGAGAAACCGAAAGATAAAATCCTCAAAATTTATATCAGAAACTCCTTCCTTTTGAAGACTCATATTATAGTCATAATAACTCCCATCACAAACATCTATCTATAATTCACATACATAATCTAAATTCATAATATCTCTAATAAATATATCGATTATATTTGATATCTCACTCTAGAATCAAATCCATTTATAACTTACATGTACTTGAAATAACTCATACGCCTACTTTAGTGAAAACATATAACATAACTTATAGACAATAGAACTTAACCTGCGATTTAGTTCTACCTTTGTCTTAAAACTCATAAACATGTATTTCACAAACCATATAGTACACAAATCACATTTTTAATACAACATAAGTTCAACTTATGAAAACATATCAAGATCAACTTATATAGTTTATATGATCAATCGGAATATCAATAATATATTTGGAAAGTGGAAGGACATGTGTGTACCTCCTTCATTTCCCCAAAGAACGCTCGATTCCATTATGATCTTCAAGAGTCCGACATCTCTAAATTCTTTATCAATCTCCAACAATCACCTCACAACAATATGAACAACAATTAACATCCTTACTACCAATTAGATAAAGAAATTAACTTTCTCATACCTTCTAACCTCTTTCATGAACTACCCACAACTCCTTATTTACAAACCATTCTACTAATCCAATTCACTATATCAATCTCTAACTCCAATTAACCTCATTCTAATTCACAGAGGATACTATCAAACAACATGGCTTATTGATATTATATAATATAACTTAAGAAATATAAATACAATTTATAACCTAACCCAACCCATTAAATAAATAGGAAAGATTTAATCTTTAAGTTGAACAAACTTTTATCATATCTGATTTTCGTAACAAGATCAGCAAATTGCTCTTACAAAACTCACTTGAATCCATTGAAAAGAAAACACAACAAGTTACTTGTTTGGAACATGATATCCATCTTGATTATTAGTTCCACTATATTCTGAATTAAAGTCATCTTCTCTTAAAACTGGTTATTGTTTATAAGTATACAAATATACTTAAAACTTCCTGACAGAACAAAGTAATTTGGAAGCTATAATGTAAAATAAAAGTTTACCAACATAAATCATGATTAGCTTTAACAATTTGAATTGAATCAAACAACAATAATTATATCTTTAGGAAATCATATATATGAAAACTTAATTGTTATACCTGATTTTGGAATTCACAAACAACAAGACACAAGAACTCAATTCAGCCAATCAACACGATGCGCACAACATCGATGGTGGTAGCTCGCCGGCGAAGAGGACCGGAAAACAGTAGCAGCACCGATGGGACGAAAGCAAAAAAAAGAATTCGTTGACAACAACAACATGCAACAGCCACAACACCACAAATCAGGTGCCAGCAACATCCACGAAGAAGAGGAGAGAGAAAAACGCTGCAACAGTGGCAGTAAACAACTACAACTTCCAGAGATCATAACTCCTGGCTCCGAACTCCGATTGAAGAAATTTTTGAGCCTAAATTCAATAACTCGAAGAGATCTACAACTTTGATGAAGGAACAAAGACTAAAAAATGAGAGTGTGTTGCTTGAATTTGACGGACAGAACAGAGGAAGAAGGAGGAGAGTGAGTGAGAGAGAGAAAATTAGGAATTTGGGGTTTCATTTATCTTTGGTAAAGCTTGGTAAAAATTTGACAACCCATTACTATTGTGGCATCCCCACCAAAAGCCATGAAATATAAGAAAGGAAATGGTTTCTTTTCATTTCATTATATTTATTTAAAAAAAAAAAAAAAATCTGATTTTAGATTATCAAAATTTCAAAACTTTTTAACTCATAAATTTTCACCATACAAGAATCATAATACTATAATTCTCCAAATAGTCTAGTTTCATTTATAAATAACTAACTCACTTTAAAACATGCTTAAAAATACCCGCTGTTACAGTTTTTTCCAACAAAGACCTCAACAATTTTTTTGATCTACTAAGGACCTCATATATACTATGGTTACATTGTCCATCCAATATTATTAACTTTGTTTTCTTTTTGTTTTAAAAAATTGAAATGGCCCCACCAACTCAATTATTCTTCATCTCTTTCCATATTCCTCTTAATTTGACTTTAACTTTTTTTCCATAAAACAATGAGTATTTTTATCAAATTGGTACTCTAAGATACATTATTTGATCACATGAACATATTTTAAAAAATTATCACATGTGTGTATTTTCAAAGATTTTCTTTAATCATATGAGTATTTCTTAAAATTTGGACTACTTATAATATTTAATAAATCTTCATTGACCATATAAGCCCTTTAGCTAATGTTATATACCCACCTCTATTTACATCTTATATATTCTTAGAGTAATTGTCACAGAAGAACTCTAAAGAATCTATAATTATATCTCTCTCAATTCTTTACCTTTTTTCTCTTTTCTCTCCCGGACACTCATAAAAAGTCTCGGGTCAGTAGTTAATGAATTCATGCCACAACTATTCACAAAGCAGGATAAAGGGCAAAAAATAAGGGGTAAAAGAAAAAAATACAGAATTATAAAGAAAAATAAGAACATGTATTTTTAATACGGTATATGTGTTTTTAATAAATTTCTACAACATCTTATATGTAGTCGATTTTTAAGAAATACTCATATGATTAAAGGAAATCTTTAAAAATAAACACATGTTGTGATTTTTTTAAAATGATCATATGATCAAAGAATGTATCTTAAAGTACCAATTTGACAAAAATACTCATAGTTTTATGAAAAAGAGTTAAAGTCAAATTAGGAGGAAGATGGAGAGCGATAAAGAATAATTGAGTTGGTAGGCCTTTTCAATTTTTTAAACAAAAAATAAACAAAGTTAATAAAATTGGATGGAAAATGTACATATTGGATGGAAATGTAACCATGGTTAATTTGAGGTCCTTAGTAGATCAAAAAAATTATTGAGGTCCTTGTTAGAAAAAATTCTCATAGTTTAGGTCCTTATTGGGTAGTTAACTCCACTCTTTTGCCAACCAAACAATATAAAATTGAAAATAGAGAAAAATGTTGTAAATAAACAGAAGAGAGAAGAGAGAAGAGAGAATCGTGTTGTATATCTTATTCCATGTAGTCCGAGGTATATATATACAATACAATAGTTAGGGTTTTACTTGGAGAACAAAACCCTAGAATATCCCGGATATATTAATGGGGGTATAATGGGCATCCATATTATATTTCATAACACTCCCCCTTGGATGTCCATTATACAAAATAAAAGTTCTCTCTTAAAATAAGATATTTCCTAATGCGCGTAAGATGCTGCCTCATTAAAAACCTTACCAGGAAAACCCAGTGGGAAAACCATGGTTAAGGGAAAAAGAGTGCAGCGCGCATCTACTCCCCCTCATGATTACATAACTTGAGATCTTTGAGACGACGTAATCCAATACGGTAAACTAATTTCTTGAAAGTGGCAGTTGGAAGTGCCTTGGTAAATAGGTCTGCCAAATTTTCACTTGAACGAATCTGTAGAACCTGTACATCACCATTCTTCTGTAGTTCATGGGTGAAGAAGAATTTTGGTAAAATGTGTTTTGTTCTATCACCCTTGATGTATCCTTCCTCTGAGCTGTGCAATGCATGCTGCATTATCCTCATACATAACTGTTGGAGCTTCTTTCCCTATAGATATGCCACAATCTTCTCGTATATGTTGAATTACGGACCTTAACCATAACATTCACGACTAGCTTCGTGGATAGCTAAAATCTCTGCATGGTTGGAAGAGTGGCTGCAATGGTTTGCTTCATGGAACGCCAAGAAATGGCAGTACCACCACTTGTGAACACATATCCTGTTTGTGATCGAGCATTATGGGGATCAGACAAATACCCTGCATCTGCAAAACCAATTAAGTCTTCTTTGGGTTGGTTAGAAAAGAATAAACCCATATCTTTTGTTCCTTGGAGGTAACGAAGTACATGTTTTATTCCATTCCAATGCCTTCGAGTTGGACATGAGCTAAACCTTGCTAGCAAGTTCACAGAAATGATATGTCAGGTCTCGTATGGCTAGCAAGATACATCAATGCCCCTATTGCACTTAAGTATGGTACTTCAGGACCAAGGATTTCTTCATTGATTTCTCGAGGACGGAATGGGTCTTTATCAACATCAGTGATCTTACAACCATTGGGCTACTCAAGGGTGTGCTTGATCCAAATAAAACCTTTTTAACACCTTTTCCGTATATGTTGTTTGATGTACAAGGATTCCATTCTTTAGATGCTCAATTTGTAGCCCCAAGCAAAATTTTGTCTTTCCAAGATCTTTCATCTCAAATTCTTTCTTCAAATATTCCAGCGTGTGTGAAATTTCTTCAGGGGTCCCAATAATATTTAAATCATCAACATACATTGCAATTATTCAAATCCTGCCCCAAATCTTTTATAAAAAGCATGGACTGATAGGGTCATTCTTATAGCCTTCACTTAATAAGTACTCACTGAGGCGATTATACCACATACGCCCTGATTGCTTCAATCTATAAAGAGATCTGTTTAATTTTATGCAGTAATGTTCTCGAGAATTAGAATTTGCTGCTTCTGGCAGTTTAAATCCTTCTGGGACTTTCATATAAATGTCATTGTCCAGTGGCCCATATAAGTAGGCTGTGACTACATCCATTAAACGTAAATCAAGTCCTTCTCTTATTGCCAGACTATAAGAAATCTGAAAGTAGTTGCGTCCACCAAGGGGAGTATGTTTCTTCATAATCAATTCCAGGTCTTTGTGAGAATCCTTGTGCAACTAAACGTGCTTTGTATCTCACAATTTCACCATCTTCATTCTTCTTTCGCACAAACCCATTTATGTCCCACTGGTTTTACACCTTTAGGTGTACGGACTACTGGTCCAAAGACTTCTCTCTTTGCAAGAGATTTTAATTCTGCCTCAATTGCTTCCTTCCATTTTGGCCAATCATCCTTTGTGCACACTCTTCAATAGACTTTGGTTCATGATCCTCATTTTCTTCCATAACATCAACTGCTACATTGCATGCAAAAATTTCATCGACTCGATTTGATTTCGGTTCCATTTTATTCCAGACATGACATAATCAGTTGAGATCTCTTCATTGTCAGGTACCTGAATTTCTTCCTTTGCCATGTCTAAAGTCTCTCCTGGAGATCCTTCAAAATTCTTTGTTTCCTCGGTCTGGCCATTATCATTCTGCTCCTTTTTTTTCCGAGGATTCTTATCTTTGGAACCAATAGGTCTACCACGCTTCAGGCGTGCTGTAGACTCACTAGCAGTTTGATGTTTTCCTTCTGGGACATCAATTTTGATTGGAGCATTCACAGCTGGTATATGCGACTTGGTTACTCTATTTGGGTCAGTAAATGCGTCTGGCAATCGATTTGCTAAGCTTTGTAAATGAATTATCTTTTGGACTTCTAATTCACATTGTTTATTACGAGGATCAAGATGAGATAATGATAATTCATTCCAACTGATTTCCTTCTCCAGCTGTTTATTCTCTCCCCTTAATGTTGGAAAAACTGACTCATTAAAGTGACAGTCTGCAAATCGAGCCTTAAATAGATTCCCTGTGGATGGCTCTAGATATTTAATTATTGATGGAGATTCATATCCAACATATATTCCTAACCTCCTTTGAGGACCCATCTTAGAACGATGTGGTGGAGCAATTGGAACATATACAGCACATCCAAAAACTTTTAGATGGGAAATATTTGGTTCCTGACCAAAAACCAATTGTGATGGGGAGAACTTTTGATTACTCGTTGGCCTGATGCGAATTAATGCTGCTGCATGTAATATAGCATGTCCCAAGCAGAGATTGGGAGTTTGGACTTCATAAGTAGTGGTCTAGCAATCAACTGGAGACGCTTTATTAATGATTCAGCTAGACCATTTTGTGTGTGAACATGTGCTACAGGATGTTCAACACTTATCCCAATAGACATGCAATAATCATCAAAGGCTTGAGAAGTGAATTCACCAGCATTATCAAGGCGGATTGCCTTCATAGGGAAATCTGGAAAATGTGCTCGTAATCTAATCAATTGAGCAAGTAGTCTCGCAAACGCCAGGTTGCGAGTTGATAAAAGGATACATGTGACCATCTACTCGATGCGTCAATTAAAACCATAAAATATCTAATGTTCCACATGGTGGGTGAATTGGCCCACAAATATCTCCCTGTATACGTTCCAAAAAATTGATAGATTCAAAATCTATTTTGGTTGGTGAAGGTCGTATTATCAACTTGCCTTGTGAGCAAGCAGCACATGAGAAATCATTAGGAAGAATCTTCTGGTTCTTCAATGAATGTCCACATGAATTTTCAATTATTTTTCGCATCATTATTGAACCAGGGTGGCCCAACCGGTCATGCCAAATAGTGAAATTATCTGCAAACTTCCTGTTTACTATGGCATATGTTTCAATTGTATTGATTTTAGTATAATACAGACCAGTGGAAAATGCAGGTAATTTCTCCAAAATATTCTTAGTGCCTTGGGTAATACTCGTGATATGAAGGTATTCAACATTTCCTTCACTTATTGTCTCAATATGATATCCATTATGGCGAATATCTTTAAAGCTCAATAAATTTCTTTGAGATTTGGGAGAATATAGTGCATCAATGATTTCAAATTTCGTTCCCATAGGCAATAATATATTTGCTCTTCCGGAGCCTTCAATTATCTTTGTACTACCTGATATATACTCACACTAGTTTCTTTCATTGTCAAATAAGAGAAATATCTCTTCTTTTTAGTATGGTATGAGTAGTTGCACTGTCTGCTAGGCATAAATCTTCACCATTCATTGCTAACTGAACTTGAGGGGTATTCATATTCTTCAAATAAATGAAATAACAATAATATATAAGAATAACTAAATAACCAAAATTTAACAATGTCATATAAAATCATAGTACTAACAAATAAAATCTAAAATAAAATAACATAATCCAAACAAAAATCCATAGTAATAACTTAATAAATGAAAACGAAGTTTTATTCTTTAAATGACCATAATCGAATCTAAGGATTAGTTATTCCCTTCAGGGGTGGTGAAGAAATCAGCAACTTCCAGGTGAGTTGTATTGCCACAATCAAAGTCACCTTCGCCATCTTCGTACACAAGATTTGTTTCTACTTTCTTTCCCTTTTGCTTCAATGATTGTTGATAGAGGTCAACCAAGTGTTTTGGTGTACGACACGTACGAGACCAATGACCTTTTCCTCCACATCGATAGCATACATTGGTCACGTTCTCATTTTTATCTTTCTCTTGTTTGTTATCATCTTTATTGTCCCTCTTCTGGTGGGAATATGAATTCTTGAAAGAACCACCTCGGCCTCGACCTCGACCATATCCATATCCACGTCCACGACCTCGACCATGTCCATATCCACGTCCACGTCCACGACCACTATTGTTGGCATGATGTTTTTCTTTCCCATTATGGGATGCCGCATTCGCTTCAGGGAATGGAGCAAACCAGTTGGACGTGATTCATGATTTTTCATCAGTAGCTCGTTATTTTGCTCAGCCACAAGGAGACAAGATATAAGTTCAGAATATTTCTTAAATTCCTTTTCACGGTATTGTGTCTGCAGGACAACATTATTCGCATGAAAGGTAGTGTATGTTTTCTCTAGCATTTCTGCATCAGTGATTTTCTCTCCACATAATTTCAACTGTGAAGTAATTCTGAACATAGCTGAGTTATATTCACTTACAGACTTAAAGTCTTGTAGTCTTAAATGTAACCAGTCATAACGAGCTTGGGTAATATTACAGTTTTCTGGTGGTCATACCTTTCCTTTAGATTACTCCAAAGGACTTGTGGATCTTTCACAGTCAAGTACTCAATCTTAAGACCTTCATGGAGGTGGTGGCGAAGAAATATAATAACCTTAGCTTTGTTTTGACTTGTTGCTTTATTGCCTGCTTTGATTGTATCACCAAGGTCTTTTGCATCTAGGTGAATTTCAGCGTCTAACACCCAAGACAAATAGTTCTTTCCATTCACCGTCTAACACCCAAGACAAATAGTTCTTTCCAGTAATATCAAGGGCCGCAAATTCAAGCTTTGTAAGGTTCGACATAGTATACTATATACAAGTGAATATGGCGAAATTAGGACTTCATATAATATTGTAATTCAATATTGTAGTTTAAGGGGTTCATATAGTAGGGAATGTAAGAATATAATTCGAATAAATAATGTTCCTATAGTATTCAAATACATCCAGTATAATATGATACATGTTTTAGACGCAGGAATAAAAAAAAAAAACAAATAGTAACCAAACTGACAAGGTTTTCATATGCAGAATCAAGTCTAATATAATACTACCAAGTTGTAATTTAATAACAAACAAGCAAAGTAAAAAGTCTGCTCATATGAAGAAAAAAAACAGGAATATGTAACCTTTTCATGAAATTATGTTATAAGACTAAAGTGAAAATATACAGGTTGTTTGGCTACTATTGCCACTTGAACAAATTTACAAGTTCATGACACTGGTACTTGGTTCAGGAGGAAAGCAATTTCATTAATGATTTGTATGATCAACTTGAACAAGTCATAACAGAGGCAGAACATTCAAAGCAAAAAGCGTTTGATGAATCAATTAGGCGTATATATAGTCCACCAAATAGTTAACAAAGATTAAGTAGTGAACAAGTATGGTGCAACGAGTAATATTTTCAAAAACATGCGGCAATACAAACTCAATTCGACTTTAGAAAGTTAGACATCATTACTAGCATAAATAAATTGAAGCAAAGTTATCAAAAACATGCGGCAATACAAACTCAATGCACCGAACAAAACGTGCGGCAATACAAAACATAATCAAAAATTTCACAGTTCCTTTGTTTATAATAATTAGTCAAAAAAAAAAAAATCCAACAAATAAGGGTAGTCACTAATAACAAAAGTGAAAATACTTTACCTCAATGACAGATGATTTTCTTGGTTTCTTGTTTGCTCAGTCGGCTAGGGTTTGGTGCTGATAACGTGTTGTAAATAAACATAAGAGAGAAGAGAGAAGAGAGAATCGTGTTGTATATCTTATTCCATGTAGTCCGAGGTATATATATACAATACAATAGTTAGGGTTTTACTTGGAGAACAAAATCCTAGAATATCCCGGTATATTAACGGGGGTATAATGGGCATCCATATTATATTTCATAACAAAAAACAATTTTTCAGAAAAACGTTTTACACCCTACTAAACGGAACCTAAAACAAAATCTGCTCCAAACAATCTAATGAAGTTCTAATTCCCCTTCGAATCAATTTCTGATTGAGAGGAGAAAGAAAATCAAGGGGAAAAAAACACTCCATATTTCCACACTTTGATTCATTCATTTATGTGCATACTTGTTTAACAACCACAACACCAAAAAAAAAAAAAAAAAAAAAATCCAAAAGTTCTTATTTGTCAGGAGCTCTTGGGTTCGAGATCGGCGCTTTACAACCCCCTCTCTCGTCCCCTCTCTCGTATCTGTAATTCTCTCATTTATTCTATGTTGAGGCCCCTCAATTAATTCCGCTAAATAACAGTCGATTACATTCGATTTCACTGTTGATCTCTGGTAAGAGTGATTTTTAGCCGAAATCTTTGTAATTTCGGTTCGATGTATTGATCTTTTCCTGTTTTTACTCTTGAAGGATGTTATTGATTTAAGGGTTTGATTTTGTTTTTAAACTAATTTTTCTTTGGGAAATTAATTTACGGTTCTTCGTTGCGTCAGATCTGAGTTTGCGAATTGGAATTATCAAGGTTAATTCAAGATGTTTTGGCGTATGGCGGGTTTGTCCACTGCATCTCCGGTGAGTTGCTTTTTTTTTTTTTTTCAAAATTATTAAAATTTTCTAGATCTAAATTATATTTGGCTTTAATTTTTTTTGTATAAAGTTATTGAATATGTTAATCAGATAACGAGTGGATTTCTGTTCTTTTATTTCTATGTGGTTTAATTTCTAATCGAAATGACTGATTATTGTTTTTACTTTATTTTGTTGTCCTTTTACTTATATTTTGGGGCTGGAGTGAATTGTTGCTACCTAGAAGTTATACTATATTGTTGTGGAGCGATACTTTTGCCAAATTACTTTGAAAGTTCGTTACTAGGTTCGTTTTATGAGTGGTCAGTCGAAGTTTGTTGTTGCTTCTTTTTACAATATCTTCTTGGTGATACTACAAAAAGGTCTGATTGTTGGCTGATGAAACGTATATATGGAATGTGTTTTTTTTTTTGGTAATTCCTTGATTATGTTGACCTCTCGATGTACAATTTTCCTCTATATTCTTATGAAACATCACTAATTACCATTGAATGGGAATGGACTGTGCATGTTTAATAAAAAAGTATCACGGTTCTTTGCCCACCAATCTGTAAATTAGGATCACTGTGCTACTGTTTCCATCTCTATTATTCACAAGTATTACATGTTTTAATTGTTATTGGCCTGCTCCACAATCTCTTATATATCTGATTTCTTTTTACTTGTTTGTTTTTTCCACAATCTAGAGAAGTCTTAAAATATTGCTTATTTTTTCCTTCTTTATCTTTATTTTGTTGGTAATCATTCCTTGGAGATATTGGGTCAAACATAGTGGTAGGTTAGCTGTTAAACCCCTGATATGGCTTCTGTGAATTGTTACAGTTAACATTTGTGTTGCCTTGGGACCTAGATCATGTTGTTTATCTTTTTACGCTCTGTGTCCCGAAGAGAGTATAGATTGGGGGTTTGCACGGAGATCATGCAGAAGAAAAGTTAGAGATGAAAAAGTGGGTGAGCGGGTGAGGGGCCCAACTTTGGAGGAGAAGTAGACGAAAAGATTTATGAAAATGACAGTGTATAGATTATCTATAAATATACGGGGCTTCATAAAGTCTTTTTATTTTCCAGGGAGTATATTCAAGGACCTGATTTGATCCCCATATTTCTCAATCACTTAAATAAACCTCCAATTATGGATGATTTGCAATAATTTCGTATAAGTTTATCTTTTATTGTCTTTCTTGATAAGGAGTAAGATGGGGAAAATAGTTAATGATTCACTTATTAATTAGGGAGACTCAATAAAGGAAGTTGTAGGAATTCCATCTACTTTAGTTAGTTCTCGATCCTCTAACCCATCGCCAATGACCAATCTAGAGGGTACAAGGTGGTACACCAGTACCCTATTATTTAGGAAAAAACTCAGACAAAAATTTAGTATAAAAGTACAATGTACTGAATAGCTTTATCCAATGCTATTTGGCTCGCTGTAGACGAAAAGCAAAGCCACCTTCACGGTCTCCTCCTTGAGTCTCCCAAGCAGCATACTAGCATTATGCCATTTGATTACTTTGAATTCTAGTATTATGCTTTTCATAAATAATCCAAGTTGTTTTATTGGTTAAGAACCACACATCTTTTTATTCATTTATTTATTTATTTTATATATTAACATTTGTGGTCATAGGTCCAAAATGGTGTGAAAGCTCTTTTTTTCTTCATTTCACCCCATTGACGTACATCATTACATTACAGTTGTTTAATAGGACAGAGGTACAGGATTTATATTGTTTATTTTCAAATCTCTCCACTCAATGTCATCCGTTAAATCCTCTAATCTTTTACGATTTCCTATTAAAAAAACTTATTTATTTATTTTTTTGAAAAAAGGTCAGCTGTTTATTAAAAGCATAATGATTAACCACATTTTAACGAAAAAGTTAAAATGTGTTGTGTAGTTTGGGGATACTCTTTCCATATTAGGTCCCAGGTGGCTTATTAGTTTCACGTGTTATGTTTTGCTTCTATTTGGCTACACATTCTGATTCTTATCTCTCCTTTCTCTCATTTCCATCCACTAGGCTATAATGGCCAATGTAAGATAGACATATAGCCTTTTTAATTAAACAACATATTGAATTAATTAGCTTTAAATTGGGACCAATATGGGAGGCGTATTCTCAAACTTGGGACTATCAAAATGCAAATCAAATTTCCGATAATATAACAAGACAGCCTAGACTTGGGATTCGTGATGTCAATATTTTCTTTTTTAGTGATATATAAACTGAACCATTTTTTTTTTGTTGTTTCGATAAGTTGACCTAGAAGTGGATCAATTTTAGGGTTATTGTAATCTTTTATGTTGTAGATTTGTTGGAAGATATGCTATACTAAAACTAATTTTTTCTCTTGTGTTCTATGATGAATTTGTTTGGTCTTTTATCTATACCCCCATTTTTAAATTCCCAGATTTGCCATTCTTTAGTGGGAGTTGGAATTAAATATGTAGTAGTGAGATCATTGGACATCATATGGTGAAAAAGTTTTGAACTATCTGATTCTGTATAGTTGATGACTTAGTTTTGGAAAGAGCCAGAGGGCCCCCAAAAACAGAGGCACAAACCAAGTTCAAATACCTGGGTGCTCTGACCTACGAAAACAGAGTTAGCATTATGCTTTATGTATGCTTTTACTGCCCTTTGCTTATCCAGTTCTGATTTGAGCTGGCACGGTAACTTTTTCCCCCCCTTTTTCTGTCACTATAATTTGCTTTTTCCATGCTCAAATTTCTAAAATTCTTTTTATTTATTTGTACAATTTTTACACCTGCTTTACTTTGACTTTTATTTAATTTCTTTATCTTTTACCTGAAACATATACCACAAAATCAACAACTAAAAGACAAAAATAGTAAAGGCGGGTCACATCATAGTCGAGAACGCGGTTTCGATCACGATGTACCGCCAAATATCGACTCAGACCATGAGATAACCCTTGAACCTGCCTAAAACACGGTTTCTTATACCTTTACGATATGGGTAGTATCGCTTCGGCAGATTTGAAAACCTTTACTAAACGGGTGATATGATACCGTGCGGCCTTGCTTTAACACCATGGGTCACATTGGCTTGTGCATCATGCCTAGGCTCTGATGCGTGTAGGTTTCACATCTCATTTGGGTTCTTTCTGTTGTTTTGTTTAAAACATATTTTAATGTATTTTTAGCTTAATCTCAATTATTTTAAGTTGATTGTGAAGATTAGCTTCATTTTGTAATAATTATATTAATTAGAAGCTACATTAGAAGTGAAGATATTTATATTAGAAGTGAAGACATTCACGTTCATCTAGTAAATCTGGCGCAGCGAAATCTTTTTGGCGATTGGGAGCAAACTACAAGAAATTTTCCAGCGATTCTTTTTTTATTGGATTTCTAACATCTTGAAGTTTCATCCTACAAAATTTGGTGAGATCTAATGAAGAAATGAAATTGAGACATAACGTCAATTCTGGAATCAGTTTGCATCCGGTTTTTGTATAGCTCCTTAGCCTAGCTTAGAGACGTGGAAGCAGCCAAATAAAAGTAGCCCATCTTAGTTATTAAGCTGCTTGAGCTACCTGCCAAATTTCAGCCAATTAGGAGCTTGTTTGCTGAGGGAAAGGAAGCTCCCGAATCCAAATGCACAGCTGTCAAACCCGCAGGTCCAACGATTTCTTTGTGTTCTTTATTCTGTTATGGGGAGGGTCGTTTTTTGAGCTTCTGAATCATTTCTTTTCTTGAAACTGGAAAACTCAAGTGTAGGGAAGGTTCCTACTGGCCTGTGGTCCAAAAGGTTCGTCCACTTGAGGAGGGAAGCAAGAATACAAGCAGATGTCCAGACTAGCTAGTTTATTTTAGACATTTACATTACTTTTGATTTGTTTATGTTTAGGATGTGTATTTCTCCCTATACAAGGGATTTAGTACTCTTGTAATTAGTATATTTTGATGAATTAAAAGTGAGCTTTGTTGCTTGTTCAAATTTGGAGGTATTTATCCATGTTTTTCTTGTGTTTAAGGAGTGTACTTAAACATAAAGCCCTTAATCTAAGTGAGTGAAGCTTAGTTTAAGTTAGATTGTTTTAGTTGGTGAGTGAAGCCAAATTAATCAATATAAACTCTTCCTAAATCAGGTAGAAGGTGAGTGAAGCCTTTAATTTGTTTTAGAACCCTTGAGCAATTATAAGTGAGTGAAGCTTGTGAGAACTTAAGCTAGGATCCCTAACCGGATTCTTATCATGCTCCAGGACCATTTGCGCATCAACACCTTTTTTAAACCAAGTCTGGTGAAGAGTTAACTCTTGCTGCAGAAATGGAATGCTAGCAAAATAATTTTGTTGGAGTCTTCTAGTGGAGATATATTGCTGGAGTCTTCTAGTGGAATGATGAGTTCCTAGAGATGATCTGCTTACAAGTCTTATTTGCTTAAAAGAGGTTACATAAACACATGATTAGGTTGCAATATCCACTTTGATATATGCTGGAAGGATTTCTATTTGGACAAGGGCTTAGTTTTATAAAGCGCGCCAAAGGCGCGCTTGTGCGCAAGGCGACCTAAGGCGGTGAGAAAATCGCATCCATCAGCTCAAACGAGGCGCACAACGACAGACACGTAAAGGTGCGTGCCTTTTCTTAGGCCCCCTTTGGTTAAGAAGCGAGTGAAGGAAGAAATCTCAGTTCAAAACATGAAAAAACAGAAGAAAAATTCAAATTAACTCTTACCCAGTCTTTAGTATGTAATTTCGAGGAAAAGCCCTCAATTAATTGCATGAAATAACTTCAATCTAACCCCAAATTCAAAGCCCTAATTTTAGAAACCCTAGTTTGTAAAATTCGAAATGTCTGGAAAACTGTTGATGACTTGGGTATGATACGCCGGCGATTAATGTCCGATGGTGGCCGATTAAAGTCCTCTCCTCTCTCTTCGACCTATATGGCTTTACCCCACTTTCCAAGAGTGAGAAGCAGTCACTTTTTTTTTTAAACTTGAGAAGCAGTCATTCATGTGGGTTTTTTTTTTCTATTTTCTATTTTTTTACCCTTCTCTCCTTTTTAGTATTCTGTTTTTTTTTCTCTTCTATTTTCTATTTTTCTTTTAACCTTCTCCTCTAGTCCTCTCCTATCTTTTCTTCTTTTCTGCTTTTTTGTTGTGCCTAGTCTCTGGTCACATGGTTTTTCTTTGAATATACACTTCCAACTTTTTATTTTTTATTTTCTTGGAGGAGTAGTTAATTTTTAGAAATTCAGTAGCAGTAGCTTATCTATTTTTTAAAATAATAGCAGCTCATATTTTTTAAATTATAATATTGTTTTGGGTATAAAATATAATCTATAAATGATTTCTAGAAATCTGGGACTAGTGGGGCACCTTGCCTACGGGATGCGCACGCCTTCGCCTTGTGCCTTGCGCCTTTTAAAACTAAGGGCAAGGGAATCCACAACTGTTGAAAAAACTAGGTTTTACATCCATAATCATACCTGGTGAAACAGAATGGCGCAATGGAACTGATATGGAGCTGTGGAGATGACCATACTGACCTAATATTGCAGAAGATTGATATGCAAGATTATTGTTGAATCAAATGGTTAGGTTTAAGATTACTGGCTGGAATGTTACTGCAGTTTTAAATGACTTGGAACATAGGTCTGACTGTGGAGGCGAGAAATGAAAAACAAAATATTGGAGAAGATGCATCAACTTGTTATGTTCAAAACTATCATTATGGTGTCAGTGTGCTTGTTTGATGTCAAAGTTAGAGCTATTTGTAGATCTGGCTGCCAAAGCTTTTAATATAAATCTGGCTGAAGAAGTTGTTTGTGGAGAGTTCGCAGCTTGTTTAAGACATGCAAGGAGTAAGTTACTCTGAGCCTGATATGTGAGAATGTTCTTTGGGAGTTAAAGTTGCTTTCATATAGCAAAAATTGTACTATATCCTGTATTGCTGCAAAGTTCTTTAATTTTGTACTTAATGTGAGCAATGAACGATTATGTTGTCTGATTATTAAACGTAATCCTGTTTTTTATCAGAATTGGAAGATGTTCTGCATTTTATATGCATAATAGCAGTCCTATCCTATTTGATACTCTGCTGTAGTGTCATTGAACTCGTTGGACTGTTTCCGGCGAAGATATATATATATATATTATGATGGTGGTGGTGACGATGTTGATGGTAGTGCTTGGTGAATTTTACTTGTTAAACATATAGATCATGTGTCTACATTACGACACAATCAATATCAACCGTTCTAACAGATGCTCTTAGGGTACATCTATTTGGACGTCATTGCCCTGCTATCATGAAGAATAGAGCTCTTTGTGATATTTGATTGCGCAATCTCCCTTTTCGCTGGCGCAGAATATTGAAGATTACTAGATGGACTTTCATGTGAAGTTACCTCCTCCCTCCTGAACATTGCGGTGAGAAGAGTTTGATAAGCATGTAGCCCTGAAACTACGTAAAGTGCTTGGTGGTCAAGGTTATCAAGTATTGGATGCTACCAGTAATCCAGTATTGCTTGCGCTTTTGGCACATAAAACAACATAAAGATTTGCTCAGCTGTCTTTTTTGTTCAAATCACAGTTTGAGAAATTGTGTGATTCGATTGTGTGGCTTATCATAATGTAGAACATGGGGAAAACTTCAAAAAGAAGTCTTTATTTACATGCTTGCCAATGCTAGCAAGAGGGTAAAAGGAGAAGAAAAGAGGGAAACAGATTGGGCAGGTTGGATTAGGGGATTGCTTCTCACCTGATATTGATTTACAAATGCTGATCTGCAGCTATATGAGGTCAATCACAAAAATATGATTTGTAAGGCGCTGGGCCTTTTTGGGGGCTTGAATAAGATGGATAAAAAGTTTAATTAACTAATGAATTCCTTTGTCTTTTTCTGCGGGATTAAGGTCTTGTCGGCTCTTTTATTTAGTTTTGAGTACAGGCAGAAGTCCTCTGTGATATGTAGAAACCTTGTGACCTCAAAATAACTATGGTTTTCATAATTGGATATTGCTTTTCACCAACTATTCCGATTTTCAAGTCTTCTAGTGATAATAATGTGCAGTCACGCAAGGATTTTTGTGAAAGTCTTTTACCCACTGATGAATATATGGCATGTGTTGAAGGCCTCTTTTTCAGGGAAAATTGTTAAGTGGCGAATGTAGTTTGGCTGTTTAGTCGTGGACTCAAATTTGAAAGTAGGAAGCAGCATAGATTGATACCATTGTCGTGGTTATGGTTAGGCTTTTAGAGGAATGCTTTCTAGGTGTAATTACTTTATATGTGTGGTCTTACAAATATTTATTGAAAGAAATTGATTTTCAAAACGTAAGTTTTACCTTTTGCGATCCACGTTTGATTTTCTTTGGTGAAGACATCGTGGGCAGTTTGTGCGTTTTTCTGATTTCTCGGAGTTTCAAGAAATCCCCCCCCCCCCCCCCCTGATATTCTGCTTACCTTTCATTTTTCACAGGTTAAGCAAATGTTACACATTGAGCATTTTTAGCTAAGGATAGTTTGTTTCCCCATGCATGTGGTTGCAGGTGGAAACTATTTTGGACAAAGATAACTTTACGCTGGATGAGCTTCTTGACGAGGATGAAATTATTCAAGAATGCAAAGCTCTTAACGCTCGACTTATTAATTTGTAAAGCTTCTTGCTCTTAGGTTCTCTGATTGTTCCATTGCTTGGTTGCTTTTGTATTCGTATCACTATGTCCATCTCCTTTTACATTGATGCATTATTTACTTATCAATTTGAAGCTTTTATACGTTTTATGAGGTTCTGTATGCCTATGTTATGTTCAAATTTCTAGATGGATTTATGCGGCAGTCAAGCATAGAGGTGAGGATGAGGACAAGAGAGCGTGAAAGGCATGAGAGTCTGGTAGTCAACTCTTGAGATCTTCATCTCCTGTATATTTTTTGTAGTTAGTCTAAGATTTTTTGTTGCTTGGAATACGCATCCTGCAAAGAAGTTGACTGCCAGTGCTGCTAGCAGGCTATGAAACTTTGCTGCTGCTTGCTTATATGTGATTGCTTTCACCATCAGAGAGATAGGAAATTAACAGGGAAGTTTCAGCCATTGATTTCATGCCATTCCTGATGTTCTGCGTTGCTTGGTAATGGATGGTAAGAGAGATGGATGGATTAGAGGAGAGGGGAGAGAGAATGAATTGACTTTGTAAGTAAATTCTTATTTTCCCCCCTCTTTATGTTTCTTTTGGTGGTGCATGGTATATAACCTTAACAATAGGTCTGAGAAATGGACTTTGGATTCCTAAGATCGAAGGGCCTCATCTATATTAATTTTTTTTGTAGCTGCTGAAATATACTGAAAATGATGACTCGGATGAGACTAGATTTATGTTGTATAACTTTGCTTTTACTTATTTGCCTTTTCAACCTTTTAAAAGTTTGTCCTTGAGGCTAAATGTTGTGTACCGGGAACAGCAACTATTTTGGATATGGTCAAGAGACGGGTTCCGGGAAGGCCCAGATATATGCAGCCTTACCCTTAAATAGTCTACTCTGTCCCCTGCACCACTCGTCCATTTTAGAGTTGTGTGGACTGCACAAATTTTTGGGAGATGGTGAGTTGGGCGCTTAGATATATACCTTTATGCTGGAACCATGTGATGTCCAACCTCTGCTGCTATGTCCTGTTTCCAATAGTAGAGTGTCTTATGATTCCTTCTGTTAAACTTTTCTTGATAAGCCACTTGCTGATTATATCATTTTCTTTGATTAATGTGTTACAGTCCTGTTTCTTCTTTATTAATTTACCCTTTACCTGGTAAATATTTGTCAAGCCAACCTTTACATTTTTCATTTGCTTGACTGTCTTTCTTTGTCTTTTAAGTTGTCCTTGGAGTTCTGCTCTTATAATAGATCTTGCTACATATTACAGGATTTGATATATTTGACCTTAAGACACCTATGTTTATTTTATAGTGGAATGGATACACAGGAAACGACAAGTTATGGTTTCTGGGGAAATGATGAGAAAGGCTTAGCACATGTATAAGATGTAGATTTGAATCCGACTTTCTATTTGTGGTCATCGAGTTATAGTTCTCATCTAATTACTAATGCCAAAATATTCTTTGAACTTCTATAAGTGCCCATGCCCATAATCGTAATGATAGTATCAGTTGGTGCACTCATGAAATGATGTTCTGCAAAAAAGTTGGTGTAATGGATGATGGACCAAAATGGAGGTAGTTTTAAGTTGTTTTTTGAGAAAATATACACGTTGGAACAATCAGCAGATTTTTATGTTTGCTTGCACATAAAGTGAAGGGCTTCTAATGTTCTTTCTATCTGCAGCTTGCGCGAGAGACCACAGGTTGAGCAACTTATACGTTATATAGTAGAAGAAGCTCCCGAGGATGCCGAGAAGCAGAGAAATTTTAAGTAATTATTCTACTATTTTCTGTAGGATATCTCTATTAATTGTGTCTTTTAATCTATTAAAATAATGCTATTCTTTCTATCAGGTTTCCTTTCATTTCTTGTGAGATTTTCACATGTGAAGTTGATATCATTCTCAAAACATTGGTAGAAGATGAGGAGGTATTCTACATTTCTCAATTTATTTGTAGTAAAATTTCAACATCTCACCTTGATTTGCATTCACTTTTTTCTTCTTATTTTTTTCATTTAATGGACAGTTGATGAATCTGTTATTTTCGTTCTTGGATTCGGAACACTCACATAGCGCTTTACTGGCAGGATACTTTAGCAAGGTACCAGTGAGCTCCAAATTTTTTAAAATATTTGTAGTCAGTAGATATGTCTTGCTATCCCTTAAAGATTCTTGCTTTTTTCGCAGAACCTGCGTACTTTTTTGCTTTGCAACTGCTATTCTTTCTTATAAAGTCCTTATTTATTCTGGTTTTCCAGGTAGTGATTTGCCTTTTGATGCGGAAGACGATTTCTCTTATGAACTATATACAAGTAAGTCTTCAAATCGTCAACTGCCGGTTTTGGTCGGAACTCTTGGTTAACAAATATTGAGTTTGCTACCTATGTAATTACCCAGGCTCATCAAGAAATTATTAGACAGCTGATTGATCTTATCGGGATTACATCTATTATGGAGGTTGGTGCTATTTTCCTTGCTTGTTTTCTTGGTCTTCCGAGTCTATCTTTGAGTTATATTAACCTAGGGAATAGGGGTTTTCTTGTATGCTTAAACATATGTTGGGACTCTTGACTCATTGTCATCATTACTTTATGTGTTACTCAATTCTCTTTTTCTGCAAGTTGTGCATGATTATTTCAATCTTTCTTGATCCCATCTAATGTTATTATTGCCTTAATGAAGTGCTAGTATCAAATCCTTAAGTTTTCCTTAGTATAATTTCTGTTTTCTGCCAGTGACGGGCTTGTTTGTTGGCCATAACCAAATATTTTTTTTTTTTTATGTTCGGGACAAAGTATTCCCTGTCTGGAAGAGATCAAATATGAAAGTAATGTTGAAAAGATTCTTTTTCTCCATTGCTTAGTTTCTTCATGATGAATGACCAAGTTAGTTGAATTCCCTCTCTTTTGGTCTTACAGGTGTTGATTCGCCTTATTGGTGCTGATGAACATATATATGCGAACTACGCTGAAGCTATGCGGTGGTTGGAAGATTCAGATGTCTTGGAGATGATTGTGGATAAATTTAGCTCTTCCGTGAGTGGTTTCTTGCAGTGTGCATGTAGATTTGAAAAGTTTTAACTATTATTTTTGTGTAAGAGGAATGTAGGTATTAGGGATGTTTTGCACAAAGGAAAGTTGAAGTGTTACCAAAGTCTTCATCACCATGTTCAATGTTAGATTGTCAATGTTTGAAGCGATAATGATATTGTGGTTTTTGCAGGATTTTCCTGAAGTTCATGCTAATGTTGCAGAGACGCTATGTGCCATTACTAGATATGCTCCCCCTGGGATCTCAGCTAAAATTGCCAGTCCAAGGTAGTTTCAAGCTGTATCTTGCTACGTTGGTTCTGATGAGTATCATCAATTTGGTTGTTCTTGTATAGAGAAAAGTCTGTAAATACCAATAATTGCTTTGTGCTCCATGTGGGAGGGATGGAGAGTGAGAGATTTAATATAAGCCTGCAATGTCTGTAATTTAGTTATGTGAGGCAAATTGTAAGCTGTATGGAGCAATTATCTGTTTTTAGCATAACTTCCTTGCAGACATTAATTTGTGGCTTGGTCTGAGTTAAACATATGTGTTTTTTCATTTGTGCAGGCTTATAGGAAGGCTTTTCCACAATGCTCTGGAGGAGTCTCGGCCCAAATCAGTTTTGTTCAACTCCCTTTCTGTATGCATTTCCTTGTTAGACCCAAAGAGGCTAACATTTGGTACTTACCATGCATACAATCGCCAATTTTCTCAAGGACCTTCAACAACTGCTAATCCTGAGACCGTTGAGGGCATGCTTGAGAGCCTGGGTAAGATGATTCTGTTTTCACTTAGGCTGCTGTTGCTTGGTTTATTCTTTTTGCAAGGCAACATTGGTTTGGTTTTTTCAAATTTTTTTGTTGTATTGTGAATTTGTCTTTCAAAGCAGTTTAAGCCAATATAGTATTTTCTTTGACCTTCATGTGAATTCCTATGTATGGTTTGACTTTTTCTTATTCTTGTTTTTGGCCTTTTTGGCGGAAGGGGGAGGGGGGGGGGGAGTGGATTGGGGGTGGGGTTGTGGTGGTTGTTTGTGGAATATAGAAGGCTAACTCGATATCTTTTCTTGAGCGGTCAAAATATCAAATTGAAATCATTCTTTTAGTGAAACAGACATGTGACCCATTCAGTTATTTTCTATAAGTGGTTTACGTCTGTTTTGGCAGTATATCATAGTTTGTCCTCTACTATTAGAAATGGAGATGGAAGTATCACATGATACAAGCAGCAGTGATGATTTATATTGTTCTATAATGGCAATTGAAGGTGCATATAAGTGTTTATTTCTGCTTGTTTGATGATAGCTTTGTGCATCAGAGTTGTTGGACGCAGATATTGGTTTACTTCGATTTATTTGAATTTTCTTTTTGAGTGTTTTTTTTTTTATTGAAATTCTCTGTTTTGACAATCTTGTCTTCTCCATTGTGGATTCTCACGTGGTCTTTGTTGCAATGTGATGACAAATGGTTTTATCACAATTACGTGCCTTATCTGCCCTAGAATTTACCTCATGGATTCGCTGGAGTATGGACTGGAATTTTTTCTAGATGTCAATTGATTGCAATCATGTGATACCCCAATATATATATATATCTATGCAGGTAACCTACTCAAATTGCTGGATGTTTCGTCAGAAGAAGGTGTCTTGCTGACTACTTATGGTAAATTGCAGCCGCCACTTGGAAAACAACGCTTGAAGGTACCTCTTGTGTACCTGACTCTGCTTATGTTTATTTTCCTTTTTGAACCTCACATATACACAAAAAGTATGGACATGGAAGATGTTGAACCACTGATTTAAGATGCAAAAAAGATCTAGCGAAAAGTGTGGATTGTCGAATGAACGAATGATGGTCTTAAGTAAGTGCACCTTATATTGGGGTCTTTTTAATGTGTGTGGGGCGGGGGGGGGGGAGAGATACAAATACATTAAGGGTGTGTCACCCATATACAAAAGGCGGGTAAATGATAAACAAACTATCCCCCTGAGCTAGTTGTGGAGATGGAGAAGAAAACGCAGCTAGTTATTATAGTAGATATTGGGATAAAAAATCCATCTCTAAGTCTTCTGGGTATTTTTTTGATATTTTTGGAAATATATAGGGATGTTAGGTTTTTTTAAATTAATAAGGGGGACTTTTTTGGGATTAAAACACGTAGATTGATCCAATTGCTGAAACAGAGTAAGTTTGTGTAAAGTGGTGAGTTAGTCTTGTATAGGAGTGATTGGTAGCGGAACGAGAGTTTCTGAACTTATTCTAGCTGTGAAATGAAAATCGATAACCCATCGGAGCAGATCAGAACTTATTGAAACTAATCTGAATTTATCATTCTTGAAGCTACTATTTCTAAGATGTAAGGAATAGTCTGAAGGTGACTGCTCTGCTTTTAAGAGACAATGCTTCCTGCCATGAGAATGACTAAGCATTCTTGGAAGACTAAAATTAACGTGACGGAACAAATCAATCAGCACTTTTAGCAGTTCTTAAAGGACAGAGGAGCTTTTGATTTTCTTCTAAACGTTGGCTGAAAGCTCTTTTGTATATAGAGCTTGCTTTTGTAGGCTATACGTTTCTGTTAGTCTCTCTTCTATAATTGACGAAAACCACATAATTAACCTTCTATATATTTCTTGGTTTCTATTGCTAACCACATCCATGACTCCATATAGAAACACAAAGGTGCTTGCAGTCGACGTGTATCTCATGCATGTTTGTCTCCTTCACACTTATCTCTGATGATCAGATTAGTTATTATAGGCAAAAGATAGCCTCCTGCTTTCTTAATTACTTCATCTTTAATGAAACCCTGCTGCACTGCATAGCTGTGATGCTCGGACTCGGCGAACCACCCCACCACACCAATGTCGACATGACAAGGGTACGGTCCCGGAATCCGGGTCGGACCCTCGGGAGGAAAAGTGGACTCGTCAGTCACAACCCTAGATCTGAAATTAGAAGATGAGGTCCACCAAACAAGAGCAGGAACAATAGGGGCATTGATTAGAAAGCAAAGATGAGCCCATTGGAACCATGAATTTGTTTGTTTTCTTCTCCGAACGACGGGAGACGGGTGTTCTTGGACTAGACTGATTTAAGATGTTTTGTTTTCTTCTCTTCTCCTTTGTTCTTTATCTGTTTTTTTCTTTATTTTTTGTTTTGAGTTGGTTAGGGGAGGTGGGAGTGTGGGACTTCGAATAAAAAAGTCACATGATTCTTTTACTTCTCTCTCTTTTTCCCTTATCAAATGGCTGGGCAATTAATTCTTTTTTGTTCTTTATTTACGACATACAGCTGGTGGCAGTAAATACCATCTCTTACGAGACTGTCTTTATGTTTTACTGGAAACTAGTCAACCTTTTCCTTTTCCTAACTTACTTTATGAACAACCAACTATTTACCATATAAAATACTCATAATTTTAAAAATTGACCTTTTATTCTCATATAAAAAATAAAAGAAAAACTTTTTATTAAAAATAACTTATAATTATAGAGTCCGTCTACGACTCTACGTTTTGGATCCTTCTAAAAAGTATCCCGAGTCCTTTTTTTTTTTTGTAATTTGCCGAATATGATGCTTGGACCCATACCCGAGTCTGAACATCCTAGCTGCATAGATCATGTAACCATATTATATACAATCTCCGTCTTTAGGCAGTTGCAACATTTCCCTTTTAAGAGTCAAACTTTACGAATTTTGATTTTTCACATTTACATTTACTAATATATACACTTCCTTAGTTTAAAAATATTTGCAACACCTTGACCTTCAAACTTGCCAAAGGCCCAAAGCATAACATCAAACTTTTAGTAAGTAAAAGTCATAAAAGGGTGGAAACGTGAGAGAAAGAGTGAAGCGGTCAAGTATCCATGAACATTGAGCTTTGATGGTGGCTGGATGGTTGAGAGAGAGAAGATAGTAGAGAGAAGCATGCTGAAGGATATTACATTTGGAATTTCACACTTTTAATATTAATTTTTTTTTTTTAATATTTGGATTTGGGGCAAGTCCAAATCCATATCCAAAATCTTTTAATATCTGAACCTTTGGGTTTGAATTCAAATTCATGCTCTAAAATTGACAATAAAGGTCCAAAATCCAAATGCCCCTTGTATTTGTAATGCATGCCTATGGACATGTATTGGAGTCTTAAGTTGCTGCAGGGTCCAACACCCAGATATGTGTCCATTTACAACTCTTATGTCTATGCTCCAGTAACTTGTTATCAAGTGGTTTTTTTGGGACAAGGGGCTTAAGGGAATAATGTTCACCTTTTGTTCTTTCGAATTAATTGTGATTTCTTTATTATATTCCAGATCATTGAATTCATTTCAGTCTTACTCTCAAGTGGTAACGAAGCTGCTGAAAAAGAAGTCATACGACTTGGAGCCATAAAAAGAATCTTAGACATGTTTTTTGAGTAAGTTGGAATTTGATGTGTGCTATATTGGATTTTTATATTTAGATCTTAGAATGTCATACATTTCCATATGTTGCAGGTACTCGTACAATAATTTTTTGCATCACCATGTAGAGAACATAATACTATCTTGCTTTGAGAGCAAGAGTTCTGTGCTTGTTGAGCATCTACTTCATGACTGTGATCTTGTTGGAATGATAATGGAAGCTGAAAAAAATCCTATCTTATCAAGTGATTCAAGCAAGGTAAGTGACAGTTGATTATGTTTGTCTTTTTTCCTTTTCTATTTGCTGGAGCAATGACCATTTGTTATGTGAAACTGCAGCCTACAGTTGGTTTGGATGGGAGCAACCCTCCTAGAGTGGGAAATATTGGTCACCTTACTCGCATATCGAACAAACTTGTACATCTGGGTAACACAAACACTGAAATTCAAGCATTTTTTCAGGTTTGTGCCTGTGTATCTCACTCATAAGGTCATGTTTTTTTGATTTATATTTTAATTCCGAGTAAATGGTTTTAGGATTGAAGCAGAAGCACATATCATAGGTTTCATGTCCTTTTCACTTTCTAAGTTTATAGGATATGCATATAACATAGCATGTTTTTCTGTAGCAAAAAAAGTGACCTCTGTCTGAGCGAGCTTTGAGACTAATGATGGTATCCTTTTAAATATCTTCTTTGGTCCTCTAATGAGCATATTTTCTGTACTCAAAACCTCTTTGTTTGATTCTGCCTGTCATTTTACATCCGTTCACTCATGCTTGTGATTCTAATGTATGGAGATAAGATGTGTTCTGGAAAACATCTCTATTGAATTGGCTTTGTTTTCCTGGTATGATGATTCAAAAGAGAGCCTTCAGGCGTTTTAGAATGGCCTAGCAGGAGTATACTCTACAGTTTTCTGTGGGTTGTCTCTCTTCTCCTTGTCATTTATATTTTTGAGGTGCTGACGCAACTAGTATGTGCTGGAGTGAATTGGTATATCAGTATATGTTTGGAACTTCCAGAGTTTTCTTAATATTTTATCATCAGAAATTTGATCTATATAAGGTCTTTGGATACGATTTAGACTGTACTTTGTTTATGTATATCTTCTTCCTGTTTTGCCTTCATTTCCCAAGTTTCTTTAGTTACTCTCTGATTCTAGAAGTATATTAACTGTAATTTGTTGATGTATGTATTTTGCCTTAAGTCTCTTTTCCGTTGACTATGTAGGAGAACACTGAATGGCTTGACTGGTGTTCAAATGTCTTATGTAAGCGCAATGCTGTTGAAAATGTGTATCAATGGGTCTGTGGGTAGGTTATCTTCTTCTCCTAAAAATTTTGCTAATATCTGTACTGATTGGTGGATTTTGTTAGAGAGAGTTTCTGATTGCTGAAATTGTTCAATGACTTTCCTTTCAAACTCTTAGCTGACTTCCCCCAATATGAGGGCAGCTAGCTTGTTCACTTTGTTCTAGATCCTTTCCAATATTCATATTTTCTGAACTTCGAAATTTCTTCTATTGAACTCCACCTTCCTTTTCCATCCCGGGTTTTGTCTTTATCGTGCTTGTGTGGCTGGATGGCTCCAAATCATATTACCAAAATGGAGATACAGCATCTGTCACTAACATAGAGTTCTATTTCCTCGGTTCGGAGAAAATATAACAGTCGCCTCTTTGGGCTGTTTGAAAATAAATGAAACATACTTTCTGAGGCATGTGGGTCCTCTCCGTCTCTCTCCTTCCATCCAAAGAGCAAAGATTTCCTTCTTTTCCATCTCTCCTCTCTTCCTTGTTACGCATTTTGTAACCCAATATTTCATTAATTCTAAATTTTGTCTATGGCTGTTATGGTCAATATATTAATATGGAATCTATAGCACTCAGAGTTATCTATTTTTCCCTCTCCTGCGTAAATAAAGCTCTTGATGAGGCTATGATTTATTTTCTGCGGAACAGGAGACCAACTGCTCTACAGGACCGGACTAGGGACAGTGATGATGATGATTACCAGGATAGAGATTATGATGTTGCTGCTCTGGCTAACAATTTAAGCCAAGCATTCCACTATGGCATATACAGTAATGATATGGAAGAGGTGTGCTGCACAATTATGCTAATGATCTGTCTTTCTTTCTCTTTCAATTCCTTTGAATTTGTATCCTGTTCTGTATTTATAATTATGGGTCCTGGTGAGATGGTCATAGCTGTTGGCCAAGTGTGGTTGCTTTTAATCGCTTTCTATCTTGCATTAACTTCCTGTTCTAGGTCTACTCCCCCCGTCCGTCTAAAAGAACAGAAATTAAAAAGTAAAGGGGAAATGTGCTCTCATTTATCCTCTGAATATATATCTGACTTCTTTATATTCATATAATTCCAATTGATTTTATATCATTAATTTAACTTCATTTTTTAAAGGTGCGCAATACCAGTTGATCTTTATTAAATTTTACTTATGCAGGTTCAAGCATCACTTGAACGAGATGAAGAGGTATGCGTTTTGATCAGCCTAAGATGCTCAAATCTCGTACTCTAAAGTTGTTTCAAAATATTTCTACATGCAAACTTAGAAAGGGTTTGGAAGTATTCTTTAAAGCCCAGTGGATTATTGTTGAATTACCCCTGCTAGGTTGCATGTGGAATACTGTCATGTAGGCCATTCATAACCAAGGCATGACTCATACTTCATATAAGATTGAAGGACGACTTGAAGCTTTTCTCCTTTACCCCCCATCATCCAATACCCATGAAACACGGAGACCTCTTAGTTTCCTGGTTTCTGAAATGTTTCTGGAACCTCAGCAAAAAATCTACGTGCTAAACTGCTAATGAAGTCCGGAAATGTTTAGAATATGCCTTGTTTCCGAAACATTTCCGTGTCAAAGATCCAACCATTTCAGTGCTACAAAGATTCATACTGTCTAGTCACATTGTATGGACATATCCAGAGTTACCATTGTTTTGTAACCTATGTGTATTCTGGAAATTACTTTGTATCTTGTTCCCTCCTCCCCAAACTGTTTGATGGATCTGAATGTTTGACTTACAATGTTTTGTTTTGTATTGTGAGTTTAAGAATTTAGGGAATTGCATATAATACAAGGAATCAAACTTATCAAACAGCATTTGTGTTGAGAAATGTTAATGAATGGATCATCAATGATGATATCTCACAATCTTCACTAAATGGATCATCAACCATTAGTTATATTCTAATATTTACGATTGGGAAATGTTTATGAATGGAGCCTCAATGATGGTATCTCACAATCTTCACTGAATGGATCATCAACCATAAGTTATATTGTAATATATATGATTGAGAAATGTTTTAGCTGCCTTGAGTGGAGTGACACTGCACTTTTGAGAAATTGGTTTGCATGCGAAGTTGTTTGCTGTACTTCTTTGTCCCAAATTCTTCAGCTTGAGGATTTTTTTCTCTTTTCTTGACTGTTTATTTTCCTAATTGTTGATTCCTTGGGGATCTTGCATGGTATATTTTACAATATGATTAGCTTGCAATAATGATTTTTGTGAACGAAAAGTTGATAATTGATTGTGACATTTGCTAGGATGTTTACTTTGATGATGAATCTGCTGAGGTGGTTATATCCTCGCTGCGTCTTGGAGATGACCAGGATAGGTTTGTTATCTGACATTCCTTTTCCATTTCAGTCTTCAGTTATCTTGATTGATGTGGTCTTACTTTTTGTTGATAGATGTATCAACCTTTACAAATATCTTTTAACATCAGAACTGTTGGTAATTAGTGTGTATCGATTGACAACTATGGATGCATTCAGCTATCTTTTTGTAAATCTAAATAAACTATTAACTCTATACGATATTATTGTTCCCTTTGATTGAAACTCCATTTCCAAGCAACATACATCTGAATATAAATTTTGTTATCTGAATATGTTGTTTCTGTCAATTTCTGGCTTGATGTTGTATGTTTCATCAACAGATGCTATAGTGGTGCAACTTTGTTCTTTTTTTATTTTTCTAATTTTTTTTATTTTTTTATCATGCCAGGTTCCTTAGGTTTGGATGGTTATTTATAATGTTTCTCATGTTATCATTTTATTGCTGACTGCGGTTGATTTTTTTTCTTGTGAGCAGCGGTTCGTTGTTCACTAATTCTAACTGGTTTGCTTTTGAGGACGATCGCGTTAAGAATGACCGCTTAACTGGTTCACTTGCCTCCGCATCACCAGCAGATGACGAAACTGGTGCTGATAGTAGTAGTATTGATGAAGTTGACGGTGATAACTTGAATGACACTGCGACTTCACAAGTGCCTGAAGCAGAATCCAAAGCACTCGAGCCCATTGCTGAATGTGCTCCTCCTGCTGGGGAGGAGGATGCAGGGCGAAGTGCTACGTCCGAGCAAAATGATTGGGTTGAATGGAGGGAAACATCAATTTCAAGTGATATATCTGATGAAGCAAATGAACAAGGGACAGTAGTGGATGGAGTTGAGAAATTAGACAACAAGGCTGCTGAGAGTAGCCCGAGTGCACCTGAGCCGTCTCCCTCAATAATTGATGCCTCAGAGAGGAATGGTGCCACCGAAGATTTAGGTGTGCCACAATCTACTGGTGAGGTTGGTGGGGCTGAAAATATAGGCTCACCACCATCAAGCTCAAGCTCAAGTGCTCCCCAGGATCTCCCATCTGGAGATGAACAGGTTCCAAAACTTGATGACAATGTGAAAACTGATTTAGTTCAAGAAGGCAACTAGCTGTACATTAGAAATAGAAGTATTACAGAATCAGAAAGAACAGGATAAACTCTTCTTTCCTGTTCACTAGTCAAATTTTCCAGTCGATAAAGGTCTCATTGTAATACCTAGCTCCTTTTTCTGTACATCTTAGTGGATTCAAATTCTTGAGTAGAGAAAGTAATGATTCTTTTCTGAGCAAATCAGGACATTTCCCCTCTTCACATTGTAACGTAGATATTGGAAGAGCTTAATATTCATGTTATTTTCCATTCTTTGCAATCTTCTGGTATTGAGTACTGACGACTTTGTAAGTTCTGTCTGTGTTTTAAATTATTAGCCGATGTTAATTAAGTATGATTTACTGTTACTCTGATACGGTAAATTTTAGATGAGAGTTGTAAGTATAAAAAAAGTGTAATATTCAATTGTAGATGGAAGTCGGTGGTATTGAAGATGAGACGGGTGAAATCGGAACGCGGAGTTTGAATTCAAGTTAAGCCCCGCTTGCTGCCATATTTTGCTGCCGTATTCAATTCAAATTCATGTTGTAGTTCATTTGCAGTTTGCACATATATTCAAGAAAAGGAGTACTATACGCAGTTTTGTTGCACCAGGTACTCTGTGTTTATGTTTACATTTCTGTGGATTGTGGTAGTTGTGTTTAAGAATATAATAGCCTCTAACTGATTTGTAGAATAACGGCGAGGCAAAATCTTAGAAAGAACAACCATTTACTAATAAGACAAGAAAGAAGACAGAAAGAACAACCAAGAAAGAGGAAGTGCGATGATATGAATAAGCTAGTGGCTCAAATAAAATGAAGGGGGAAGAAAAACATAAAAGGAATAGGAAGACTAAATATGAAAACTGAGATGAAGTTAATTTTGGAACTAGCACAAGCGAGTATTAAAATCTTTCAAGAAAGAAAAGCGAGTATGAACCAGAATTTGATAGTCCATCATCTAGGAATCAAGTCAACATTTAGTCATACGAGACACCCTCCCAAAAAACGAAAGGTTGAAAAGGCGAAAAATCAACGAACTTAATTTATCAAAGATGAGGATTACACTCTTTGGTACTGCGCATTGGAAGCATGCCGCAACTCCACCTAGCTGAGCCTCCAACTAGTGAGTTAGAGGTATATATCACATGCTCTAATTCACATGCACAAGCTACATACCTGCCAGTTCGACATCTATGAAATGATTATCTTACATACTTTGGATCCATAATACTATTTAGGATGAGTCCCCAATTCGATTGTTTTTGAGACCTGAGTATTGAAGAGGCGATTTACATGACATATACATTATCTTAATGTATCGATCTAAAATCATTAAACCTACTACTACGCAAATGTAGCTTACGTAGTGTGAGCGAGATATTGACTACCTCATTTAAGCGTTTTAGTTGAAAATTTGTTTGAAAAAGAAGTTGTAATAAAGTGTATAACGGATTACTCATGAACCTATTGGTTGGAAAATCAAATGAACATTCGAAACAGAGTTACCCAATGTAGATTATTCTGTCATTACTTCATAATTAGTCAACAAACCAAAAATTGATTTTGGAGCTGAGAGTACGAACATGGTCATGAATCACATTCGTCCTTGCAAGCCTCTACTAAACACAATTTTTATTCTAAGTTTATGCAATTAAACGATCAAATGATTTCAATTTCATGCACCTTAAATTAATTTAGTTTGGTCTGTTCATTAAAGAATCAAATTACTAATATCATAAACCAATGGTCTAAATAATTCAACTTGAATTTTGAATATTTAATTAGGTCTTTGATAAGAAAAAGAAATACACGTTTTAAAGGTGAAAAAGTAATAATAAGACAATCAAATATACACGTGTCAATTTGCAAGATATTAATTACAAATGAATATGATCGATTTGATTAAACTTCATCATGCAAAAAACCGAGTTTTAAACTTATGGCACTGTAATATGCACTGTGTTTCAATTGAGATTGAGATTTCGAGATTGTGTTGAATTTTTTTTTTGACATCTAATCAACGTACAATAGAATTTAAACGTTAGTAAACCTATTGTTCCTCTACCTAATGCTATCGTATGAGCCTGCTGGACTTGAGCCCAATGGACCTTCAAAATGCGACACCATTGGAGAGTGCCCGCTTCTTCCCGAATATCCTTCAGTGTATGGTGAATAGTTATATCTGCATGCGTTTGATGTCTTAGGAATTGGACCAGGTCCACTGAGTCCATGATAAGGAGAATTTTTGAGAAATTTGTTGTGCGAGCCCATCTGATAGCCGAGAGACATGCCGCTGCTTCTGTTTGTAGAGCTGAAGCCGGATACAAAAATGATCCTTGACAACCAAGAGGTTGCCCATGCTGTAGTGCTACCCAAGCAGCTCCTCCAAACCCAGAATTTTTTTCCCAAGAGCCATCTATCTGGATAATGATGTCCGGTGTATCGTTTTCCGATTGCCCAAGGCTGGTGAAAATAAAGCCCGGTGGAGAATCATAGTTGGGCGCCGGAGGAGGGATTATCGTCGGAGAGTCATTCGCGATGAAGCGTGAATGATGTTGTTCGCCTTCTCTTATATAGGTTCTTAAAACCTGTGTTGTGGCCCTCACCTTGCGGAATATTTGCGCGTTCCTTGCCTTCCAGATAGCCCACAGAGTACCGATAAACTGCGGTAAAGATATTTTCCAAACCAAAATTTTAGCCATTGTGCAAGCGGTAACTCCGGTTGATGGTGGGAATGGATTTGGAGATCATTTCCTTCCCAAGCCTCAGTAGCAAGGGGGCAATTTCTGAAGATGTGTTGGTCATCGTCGTTGTCATGCAAACAAGTTTGACATTGGTTAGCAGTCGAAACCCCTCGTTGGAGGAGATTAGAAGATGTGGCCAAACAATTGTGCCATATTTTCCACTTTGACATGATGTTCAATCCTCAGAGTTGCCGAAAGAAGTTCGATGTCTCTGGAATTGTCATGCTGCTGATTTTTTTTGCTGGTGTTGTAACAATAACCCATACCCGAACTTCGTGGAGTAACTCCCAGATCGGGCCAAAGGCTGGTAAATCCTATCGATTTCAGTAGTTCGAGATGGTAGTTCAGTCCCCTGAATGAGTCTAGCATCATTTGGGGTGAACAGTCTATGAATCTGTCGGTTATTCCACCCCTGGTTATTTGGTAAAATAAGGTCTTCAACTGTAATGTTTGCCGCTTCGCGGAGTGTAATCTCATCCCGACAAATCAGAATTTTACCATTCACCCAAGCTTGTGTGGCAGCTCTGATAGAGGTACCATTCCCCACTTTCCAAGCACAGTAACCCTGCAAAGTTTGGCTAGCCTTAACGAGGCCGCGACGCCCCAAAGACATATTGTACTGAGATGTTCGGATCTAGGATTTCTGTTGGTGGTGTGATTGAAACACCTTAGCGAGCAACAATTGAGGGTGCTGGATAATGCGTCACACCTATTTCATTAGTAGCGCTTTATTAAAGCAACCAATATTACGGATTCCAAGACCACCCTGACCACGCGGTTTGATGTAACAACTCCTTTCTTTCCAGTGAATACGTTTCAGGAGATTGTTTTTCCAGAAGAAGCGTGCCAACATCGCATCCAACTTATTGGTTATAGTAACTGGAATCGGAAAAATGGACAAGTGGTTCACAATGGAAGCTACCAAAATGGAATTAATGATTATGAGCTTCGTCGATTGCGAAAGAAGACCGTGGTTCCAGTTAGCTATCTTGTTTGAGATTATGTCTAGTAGAGGTGTGAAGTGCTGAACCTTCGGACCCTGAATGTCAATTGATGATCCCAGATACGTGCCGAGCGATGGTTTGTCTGTCATCTGAAGAGCATTTCTATAGGTGAGTCGTTGATCTGAACTAATATTCGGGCTGAACTTTACACATGATTTATGCCGATTAATCATCTGTCTCGAGACACACAAAATCTTGTTACTATTATGCTAACTGCATTACATGCTTCTTCAGATGCCCGAAAGAAGAATAGGGCATCATCTGCAAAAAAGAGGTGAGATATTGTCGGACCTTGTTTTCCGATCTTTATACCCTGAAATAGTCTTAGATCCGTGGCCAACGTAGTCATTCGAGAGAGAATATCCATACAAAAGAGAAATAGATATGGCGACTGTGGATCTCCCTGCCTCAATCCACATTGTGGGGGTAAAGGATGGCGTCGCCACCCCATTCACCATAACCCTATACGAAACTGTTTCAATACATTGTTGAATGAGCGGTAACCAATAGGCGGGGAACCCATAGGCCGCTAGAACCTTTAGGATGAAATCCCATCTAACTCGGTCATAAGCTTTATTCATATCTAATTTCAATGCTGTCAGGTGGCGAGTTCCCGAGCGTTGTTTATTAATTATATGAGTCAACTCTTGAGAAATCAAGATGTTATCCTCCATATGCCGCCCCGATACGAAAGAATTTTGGTATTCATCTATTAGTCCTGGTAGAAGAGGCTTCATCCTGTTGACCATACATTTTGCAATACACTTATAAACAACGTTACAGAGGCTTATTGGACGAAACTGACTTACCTCTTCCGGGGGTGTAACTTTCGGGATTAGGACCAACAATGTTTTGTTCCATTCTCTCAGGATATGCCAGTATAGAAAGAACGTTTAATTGCTTGAATGACTGAGGGCCCGATATATTCCCAGTGGATTTGATAGGATTCTGCTGGGACACCGTCCAGCCCTGGTGATTTCCCATGAGCGATGTCGAAGATCGCGTGTTTGATTTCCTGGTCCGTTATTGGGGAAATCAATCTCAGCGAATCGCTAGACGAAATACGAGGTAAGTTAAGCTCCCGAAGCACTAAGTCGATTTCTTCCCAACTTTGACTGTTGTCCATGAGATTGTCGTGTGAAGCTTGGTAAAGATTTCTAAAGTATGTTTGGATCAATTGGCCGATATCGTCGCTACTATCAACCCACTCTCCAGCGGGGTTTCGAAGCATGTAGACGAAATTTCGCTGCTTCTTTTGTCGTAGTCTATTGAATAAAATTTTTGAGGGAATGTCCCCTAGCTGCAGATGCCTATCTTTGATCCTTTGTTGCCAGTAGGTTAAAGCTAGCGTCGTCGCTTCATTCATTATTGAACGATGATTGAGGACTAACGAGACTCCTTAAGTAATTGTCTGAACTTGGTTACTTGATGTTGTAATTCACTAAACACCGTTCTCCAATTGATTACCCAAAAAGATCTTTTATCTAGGCACCAAGCTTTGAGCCGCTTACGAATTAAATCCAGTTTCCTAGTCATACAATACATGGCCGATCCCCCAATATGTATCATCCAGATTTCAAGAATAATAGCTATAACCTCTGGTGTCTCAAACACCAATTTTCGATCTGATACGGCCGAAGAGGTTTAGTTGACCGAGGTGCAGTTTGGAGCCAAATAGGAGCATGGTCAGATTGAATGATAGGAAAGTTCTGAAGGATGGTCAACGGGAATTCGTCCAACCATTCCTGAGAGGCGTAAGCTCTATCCAGTCGTTCCATTATAAGTTCTCAATCACTCCTATTATTTGTCCAAGTATAGCGAGGGCCATAGAAAGGTATATCTCTTAACTGAAGGTTGTGTTTCCATGAAGTGAAGTCTTCCCATCCCCTAATTAGCGAAGCACCCCCTATTTTTTCCGAATATGCATCCACCTGGTTGATATCACCGATGATTAAATAATTTGTGTAGTGTTGCAAGAGGTGGGCCAACTCTTCCCATAATGCTGGCCTGTGTTCAACTTGAGATTCACCATACAAGAAAAGGCAATGCCAGATCTTCCCATTAAGAGCAGTTATTTTACAGAAAATAAATCTCCTAGATTGATCAACTACATCCACAGCAAACGGCCCCCAAAAAAAAATCGCTAGGCCACCCCTTGTATCTACAGCATCCACCCCACAAAACGAAGAGGGACAAGTTGATCTAAGTACATTAACTACTTTATTTACATTAGTTTTAGTCTCCTGCAGAAACAAAAAAATTGGATGATAACTCGAGATGAGTCATCTGAGGTATGGAATTGTCGGACTACTTGAGTCATTTTAGTCCTCGACAATTCCATGCAAGGACATTCATGATGACTTTGGTGGTTCATGAGAGTCAACCACTTCCCTAATGTTACTTTCCTGTGCTTTTCCTACTGCCAAACTCAGCTGGAATACCATTTCATTAACCACATTCTCAAATTCGTTTGTCGTAACCTGAGCTTGAGCCATATCACGATCAGTTGGTGAGACGGATTTCTTCTTCAACCTATTCCATTGAGAAATCTATTGTGGAGGTGACGTAGCTGCTGCCCGTATATTTTCTTTTTGTAATGTGATGTTACCATCTGGTATAACCCCAAATGTCGTGGCCATATCTACATCTGTGATAGCTTTGCTCCTCATGGGCGTTTCATTTGGACCCCTAGGAATAGTGAAATCGCCCTTGGCGTCCCACTCCTCCATTCTTCTTTTGTGGCGTTTGATTCGAGCCTGGAACTCGTCACCTCCAAATTTGAAATATGTGTCTAGCGACTGACTCTTGGAACATCTCGTCATCTTTTTCCCATGAACATGGATGCTGAAACAGGTAGGCCTAGCACTATGCTTCTCAAGTTTACCTCGTCTTGACTGTTCTGAGCATTATTTGCTGAAGATGAAACAAGATCATCATTAATCTGCAGAATATCAAGAGGAGACGTTGGTGAATAACGCTCCTCCGAACATCCATTAGAATTCTCCTCTCCATAAATACTTCGATGTTCCTACAACAGGGGGTTAAGAAAATCTGTAAAGGGTGGAGGAGATATGCGAAATCGACTATTAATAATTTGCGAAATGTTACGAAGCTCATCTGGTTCGTTGCTGGAGTTAGAGAGAGGATGATTTTGTGGATGCAGTCTAATATCTAGGTAACCATGCAAATCATTGAGGGCCTGCTCTTGCGCCCTATCAACCCAGTTACTCGGCCCAGCTTCTTGTGGCCCAGGAGGTACAATTGGCCGTCCTTGAGCTACCAGATTTTCAAGAGAGTTTCTTTGATCATAAGTTTGTTCTATGAATGGAGGGTTTGGGCTAGCTGGCCTAGTATGACCGAAAGATCCACACAAGTGTCACGCTATTTAAGCTTGTTGTAGCCTAAAAATCAACGGCTACCCTTATGGCACATGGCACTATCTCAGCCCTACATGTGGCATTCGCCTATGCAAAGAAAAGTACAAAGGCCTGCAGGTTCTTTGGGCTAAAGTACATTTTTCTGAGAAAAAGGTGTACTGAAAAGCTCCCTTATGGCCCTGAAATTGTACTTAGGCCCAATGAAGTAAAGCCTGATTAAGCTAAAGGGTAAAATGTACTGACCAATCAGCGTTTGCCACGTGTCTTGATATTATTGCTCAGCCAATCAGATGCTCCCAAATTAGGGTGACATCAAGGTACATCAGTCATTTCAAACAATATAAATACTCCTTGAAATCAGGAGAAAGGTACGTTTTTCAGAGCATAGTATTGTTATTCTGCCATAAATTCTCTCTCTCTCTCTACTTTCTCTCTCTAAAAGTTCCTTCATAGCCCTGATATCTGACTTAAGCATCGGAGGGGGAAATACCACCCAAACCTCCACGGTGGGTCCCTTTTTGCAGGTTGCTGGTCAGAGGTTTGCACCGAGATCCGAGCCAATCATTGTTGCACAAGTCTCCAAATTAAGAATCTAAGGTTGGGAGTTATTGTATTAGTTTACTAGTTTCGTACTACGTAACATTTGGCGCCGTCTGTGGGGAGACGCAACAATGACGGATTGTCATTCATTGAATGTCGCAAGGAACATAAGTTTTAGAGTTCAAGTGGAAGACACTGTGAATGACGAGAGGCCACCCAGTGGACGGGACAGAGGCCATGCTGCCGTCCATCTGGAGGGTAGGACTGTGACCCCAGTCATTCAGGAAAACCTTGATCATCCAATGACAGCTGGTCACTTGGAGAATGTCTTAAATGATTTCCAGGCCAGAATGGCCGCTGTCATGGAAGAGCAGATTAAGAACAATATGTTGTTCTTTCAGCTAAGTCCAGGAGGAGAGGCAGCAGAGCCACTCAAAGGGAGATCCAAAGAGGGTCGTCCAGGGACTAGCCGGCCACCTCGGCCAGAGTTGACCAGGCCGCTTTCCAAGGGGAAGGGGCCAGCTGTTAGTGACTCTAGGAGGAAGATGGACTGGAGGTTGGTAGTCCGTCCAGGAGACAATATTCCCCCTACCGGCCACAAAATGGAAACTGATGCTAGGGAATATCTGGAAGCCAAAAGAGCGGCAGCCCAACAGCGTTCGGCCTCTGGTTCTACTCCTTATATGAAGGATCTGTTAGTAAAGCTCCCGTCCAGAACAGTAGGGAGAAGTCATGGACCTTCGGCTTTTCAGCCAAGGCAAGAAAAAACAGTTCTGCAGCCAATGGTGTACAGGCGTCAAGCCTTAGCTAACACCTCTTCTAATCCGGTACTAAAGGAGTATCGCCGGGAGCACATACCCATTGAGGGTCAGGTTGAGGCACTTCAGATAAATTGGCCAACTCCTTTCTCGGTCAGAATTATGGAGTCCCCTCCTTTCCCAAAGGTTAAGCTCCCGACCATCGAGCCTTTCGATGGAACAACAGATCCAGACGATCATCTATCAGCCTATAAGCATCAGATGTATGTCCAGGGGGTGGACGATGCTACTTGGTGTAAGAATTTCCCAGCTACGTTGAAGGGAGTAGCTCAGAAATGGTTTAACAATTTGTCGCCTAACTCAGTGAACAATTTCACTGAGCTCAGTATCCTGTTCACTAGTCACTTTGTGGCTAATCGTCAAGAACAAAAAACAAGCATGGACTTGGGTAAGGTGATTCAGGGTCCTAAAGAGGCCTTGAGAGGTTATGTGAAGAGATTCAATCTAGAAGCATTGCAGATCCAGGATCTGAATGCGGGAGTGGCGTTTGACGCCTTCATCAGAGGTTTAAGACTAGGAAGCTTTAAGTTTGATTAGGTCAAGAAGAAGATCACCACTTTGGCAGAAGCTCTGAAGGAGGTTGAAGCATTCATTCATGCCACGAAGGTTTGTGCTGAGGTAAAGCAGCCGGAGGTAAAGAAGGTAGAAGAGGTTGTTCAGCCAAAAAAGAATCCGCCCAAGAAAGCTGAAACTTGGGCAATGACTTCTTTGACCACCTCGTCCAAGAGGGGTAGGCGGTCTGAGCCGGCGGCCTCAGTTGAACCTATAGAGTTCAACAAGGATCAATATTCCATTCTTATGGATAAAGATCAGCATGAGCTAAAGGCGCCGGCCGAAATGAAGACGCCATACCGTAACAGAGACAAAAGCAAGTATTGTCATTTTCACAAAGATTGTGGACATGAAACCAATGAATGCAAACACTTGAAGACATCATTAGAGGATTTGGCCCGAAAGGGTAAGATGAACAACTATCTGCCTTCGTCGGGAACGAAATTCCAGAAAAGAGATAACCGTCAAGGAAGAAAGATGGATGGTGATAGCACGGATGATGATGTTGTAATGGCCATTTCAGGAGGATTCGCGGCCGGCGGTCCAACAAATCGCGGCCACAAAAACTATTTAAGGGAACTCAGTCAGGTTATGCTCACTAACCAGGCCGAGTCTGATCCTTTCCCCAAAATAGTGGTCAGCGAGCTGGACCGAGGTAAGATAAGGACGCCGCATGATGACCCCCTAGTTGTGAAAATGAAGATTGCCAACCTCAGGGTTAGGCGGATTTTGATTGATACCGGAAGTTCTACTGATATAATCAGTGCTGATTGTTTGTCTCGGTTGAAGTTTGATAAAAATGCTCTGGTGCCTGTAAATCACCCTATAATCGGTTTCGGCGGAGGGATCATCCATCCCATGGGGACCGTCACTCTACCCGTCAGGGTTGGGGAGAAAGATGCTGCCCGGACGCTTTTTGTGAAATTTTTGATAGTACGAGACTTGACCGCTTATAACGTCATTCTCGGACGACCTACCTTAAATCACATCACGGCTGTTATCGTGACCCACTCAATGCTAATGAAGTTTGAGTGTGATGGGGGGAAGATTGGATCTCTCTATGGAGATCAGCAAGCTGCTAGAGGATGCTACCTTACCACTCTCAAACCATCATCATGGAAAGAAAAGGCAGAGCATCCAAAGGTCCGGGAGAATGACTCGGCCGAGAAGGTAAAGGGTTAGATTGTTGAGCTAAAGCAAGAAGTAGAAAAGGTTCAAGGGCTACCTCTCTCTGAGAGCAAGCCGTCAATACTCTTGCCCAGCAAGAAAAGAAAGTGTTTGGCTATTAAAGAAGAAAAGAATTCATCTGAGGAGGTTATGGCAATAATGAGTCTGGGACTAGAACGTCCGGAGCCGGTAGAAAGTTCGGTAGAAATCTATTTAGCACCAGATCGTCCAGAAAGAACATTGAAGATTAGGTCCGTCCTGAATTCTGAGATCAAGGACGCTTTGATCAAGCTGCTAAGAGAATTTTGAAGATGTTTTCGCCTATACAGTAGAGGAAATGCGTGGGATAGATCCTGAGGTTGCGGTGCATAGGCTAAACATTGAGCCGGGGCAGAAGCCCATCCGGCAGAAGAAGAGGCATCTTGGGCCGGCCAGGAATCAGGCCGTTGACCAAGAGGTTCAAAATTTGCTCAAATATAAGTTCATCCGTGAAACTTATTATCCAGATTGGGTAGCAAATGTGGTGATGATTCCGAAGCCGAATGACACATGGAGGATGTGCGTTGATTACACGGATTTAAACAAGGCTTGTCCGAAGAACAACTTTCCGTTGCCCAAGATTGATCGGCTGGTTGATTCTACAGCAGGTCATGCACTGCTGAGTTTCATGGACGCTTACTCAGGCTTCCACCAGATTTCCATGTGGCCAGACGACCAAGATAAAACCTCCTTCATCACAGATAAAGGGCTGTATGGCTGGCTTCGAATGCCCTTTGGCCTGAGAAATGCGCCGGCCACCTTTCAAAGGCTTATCAACACTGTGTTTCAGCCACAACTTGGGAGAAATATGGAAGCTTATATCGACGATATGATCGTCAAGAGTCGAGAAGAAAAGGATCATCTGGACGATTTGAGAGAAACTTTCCTCACTTTGAGGAAGTACAAGCTAAAGCTCAATCCGCAGAAATGCGTATTCGGCGTGGTAGCTGGGAAATTTCTGGGGTTTTTGGTCGATCAGCGAGGGATTGAGGCCAACCCCGACAAAATTCAAGCAATCATGAATATGACCTCGCCGTCAAAGGTCAAAGAAGTTCAGCGTCTCACGGGATGTTTGGCTGCCCTTGGACGGTTCCTTTCAAAATCAGGGGACAAATGTCACCACTTCTTTACAACTATTAAAAAGAATGCCAAGTTTGAATGAAGGAAGAAGCTGAGGCTGCGCTTCAGGAGGTTAAAGATCATCTTCGGCAGCTGCGTAGGCTGATCAGTCCTGCCGAGGGAGAAAAGCTATTCGTTTACCTGGCTGTATCTCCATTCGCGGTAAGCGTTGTTCTCTTGGCTGAGAGAGAGTCAGTGCAAATACCCGTCTATTTTGTTAGCCATGTTCTAAAAGATGCGGAGAGCAGGTATTCGTCAATTGAGAAGTTCGGCCTGGCGCTGTTAATGGCCAGCCGGAAGTTGAGGCCTTACTTTCTAGCCCATAGCATTCTTGTTTATACAGATCAGCCACTGAGGCAGGTATTGCATAAGATGGACGCATCTGGCCGAATGTTGAAATGGGCCGTTGAGTTCAATATGTTTGATTTGACGTGTGAGCCCCGAAAAGCAATCAAGGGGCAAGCTCTAGCGGATTTTATTGTAGAGCTTACCCGGCCTATGGTAGAAAGCGTCCAAGATCCAGCAGAGGGGAAGAGGCATTGGACCCTCATGGTGGACGGATCATCCACTGTGAATGGATGTGGTGCCAAAATCATTTTCCAATCACCTGAAGGGGATAAATTTGAGTATGCAATGAAGTTCCAATTCCAGGCTTCAAACAATGAGGCAGAGTATGAAGCTCTCTTAGCCGGCATAAAAATGTGCAAAGCGGCTGGGGCCTTGGAGATTGAGGCTAAAACTGACTCTCTGCTGGTAGTCAGTCAAGTGAATGGGGATTTTGAGTGTAAGGAGGCGTCCATGGGTAAATATATCACTAGTACAAAATAGTCGATTTGCGTCCCCTAATTTGCGTCGCTTAGACACGGAAGCGACGCACAGTTGGAATTTGCCTCGCACGTGGGAGGAGTGCGACGCACAACATGGCCCATTTGCGTCGCACGTCTTATAAGTGCGTTGCAAAATACCTAATTTGCATCGCACCTATTTAATGTGCGACGCACATAAGCCACGAGGCCACTACCTACCCTTTTTATTCCATAAACCCTAGCGCCTCACACTCTCTCTCTTCAATTCTCATTCTCAGCCGCGCCTCACATTCTCTCTCATTCTCAGCCGCGCCTCACACTCTCTCTCTTCAACTCTCATTCTCAGAAACTCTCTCTCTTCAATTCTCATTCTCAGAAACTCTCTCTCTCCTCAAAGACTCCGCCGCTTCAAACTCTCACATTCCTTCTCAAATTCGGCCTTCTCACATTCCTTCTCAAATTCGGACTTGAACGGATTATTTCAGCCCATTTGCATCACATCATATTGGCGACATTCCTTCTCAAATTCTCATTATATTGGACAATTTCAGCGAACGATTTCAGCTTTGACAGGTTCGAAGTTGTTTCAATGTTTAAATCTGATATGTTTTATTTTTAGATCTGATTTTCTTTTTCGTTTTCAAATCTGAAAATTCGTTTTTCATATTCAGATCTGAAAAACTAAAAATTTGGTTCATGCAAATGAAAATTAAAAACTCTATTCTTTCGTTTTTATTTTTGTTTTTTATATCAATTTTGTTTGTTTACTTTTTGGCATTTTTAGGGTTTATTTTCTGATTTAGAATTTACTCTATAATTTTCAGATCTGGAAGTGGTTCTTCTCGAAGTCGTCTCCCTCGAATACATCGAACCGTTGCAATGTTCCTTTTTAGATTCAGTTTTAAATTTTTTACAATGTAATTTGTTTTGTATATATTGTAGGTTTAGTTTTTTAATTTCGTGTTTTGTTGTATATTGGATCCAATTTTTTAATTTTTGATATTTGTCTAGTTTTTGGCGATTTGTTTAGGTAAATTCTAAATCAGAAACGATATTTGGCGATTTGTTTTGTTGTATATATGTTAGATCCGATAATATTTGCAATGTTCCTTTGGCGATTTTTTCGTTTAATTTTTGGCGTTTAATTATCATCTTTGTTGTATGTTAGATCTGGTAACTTCTAAATCAGAAATGATATTTGGCGATTTGTTTAATTTTTGTCTCGTTTCTTTTTTCTCCTACGCAGTACTAAAGCATTCATGCTTTAGTACTGCGTTTTTTTATTTTTCACACAATGGAATTTGCGTCGCACCGTATACACAGTGCGACGCAAATAGCTACTATATCTGCGTCGTTTAACGTACGACGCAGATCATGTATGGGCTATCTGCGTCGAGGCCTTTGGCGTCGGACCCATGTCCGACGCAAATAGGCGCCTCACATCCGACGCAAATCACCTTTTCTGTACTAGTGTATGAACTTGATCAAAGAGGAGATCAAGTCTTTGAAACGATTCGTCCTAGATCAAGTACCTAGATCTGAAAACCATCAGGCTGATGCTCTCTCTAAGCTAGCCAATTCGGCTGAAGGGGATGTCCCTAGAACAGTCTTCTGGGAGGTCAAGGCGGCCTAGAGCATCGATGCCCAGGAGGTTCTAATTCTCAGCCGGAAAGATGAGTGGATGAGTCCCATTATTGACTACAAGAAGACTGGCCGGTTGCCTCTTGATCCTGTAGAAGCTAAGTACGTGAAGGCTAGGGACAAGTGGTTCGAGTTGTGGAATGAGACTCTATACAAAAAATCCTACAACCGGCCTCTTCTTAAGTGCATCAGCAGAAAGGAGGGATTGGACGTTTTAAAAGAGCTGCATGAAGGAGCCTGTGCTTCCCACATTGGAGGGAGGGCGTTAGGAGAAAAGGCTCTAAGGACTGGCTATTTTTGGCCGACCTTAAAGGAGGACGCCTTGCTCTATGCAAAGAAATGTGATAGTTGCCAAAAGCATGGCAACATCTATCAGAAACTGTCCAATTACTTAACTCTAATCCTATTCCCTCTCCCCTTTGCTAAATGGGGAATGGATATTCTTGGCCCCTTCCCTATTGCTGCCGGCCAGAAAAAGTTTGTAATAGTAGCTGTTGACTACTTTACAAAATGGGTTGAAGCTGAAGCATTAAGAGGCATTACCACCAATGACGTCAAAGGGTTCATCTGGAAGAACCTCATTAAAAGGTTTGGTATGCCCCAGTCGATCGTCTTTGACAATGGGCCACAGTTTGAAACACCCAAGCTTCGTCAATGGTTGGCCGATCAAGAAATCAAAGCTCACTTTGCTGCAGTAGCTCATCCACAAGCCAATGGGCAGGTCGAGGCTTTTAATAAGATTTTGTCGACCGGGATCAAAAAGAAGTTAGATAATGCAAAGGGGTTATGGGTGGAAGAATTGCAGCTGGTCTTTTGGTCAATAAGGACAACGGCCAAGAACTCCATGGGAGAAACTCCATTCATGCTGGTATATGGCTCTAAGGCCATCCTTCCTATTGAGATTGAAGAACCAACCTTGAGGGTGATGATGTACTCAGAAGATGCTAACTGGACAGCTCTTCGGACGGCTTTGGACTTAGTCCCTGAAGTCAGGGGCAATGCATTGCTGAGAATGCAACTCTATAAGTTAAGGATGGCAAGGGAGTTTAACAAAAGAGTTGCAAGGCGTCCATTGAAGCTTGGAGACCTCGTCTTCAGGAAAATGGAAGCAGTCGGCCGAGCCAAGGAGCTAGGAAAGCTCACCCCTAACTGGGAAGGACCCTACAAAATAATCGAAGTATTTCAGAATGGCACCTTTCGTCTGGAAGGTATGGACGGACGTCCTATTCCTAGGATGTGGAATTCTGATACTTTGAAGAAATACTTTGTTTAGGGCATCTTGATATATTGTAATATACTCTTAATGCATTACAATGAAAAAAGTAGAATGTATACATGTACCTTGACTATCCGTCAAGCAAAATTCATATAATACAACTCTACTTCTCTATGACTCTGTTTGATTTATTTGCTTAAGTTATATACTATCGTCCAAAGCTAGCTAACACAACAGAGCTGCAAATAAATAAACCTTCCATTAGGAGATGGGCTGAACATGTTATCATCCTAAAATTAATAATTACATAAATTGGCCGCTTGTTTACTTAAAAAGTTAAACATCTCCTAAACAAGGTCGGCTGGAATTAGGACGCCTTAGTAAATTAAAGGTATCCTACCTTCCGTTCAAAAGCCAAAAACTTAGAAATAACAACCTTAGTAAAGGAACAAGTTATTTCATAATTTAACAAAGATGGACGGGTTGCAATCACCCTCATAAAAACGTCCAAGTTATTTAGAAATTATGGCCTTTTCTCCTTCTTGAACAAAGGAAGGTTATCAAAACCTCCTTGTCCAAGAAGGGGGCATATAGGGGCATAATTTATTAAAAATGACTAAGTCTTTGTCCAATGACGAATGATTGTCCAGGTTCAGGCCGAACAAGTTATTAACTTAGCAGTTTTTAAACTCACAAGTTTTTGCTTAGGCATCTGGTGAACGTCCTGACCTACTCGTCCAAAAAAGAACTAATGGTTCAGACGAAGTATGTTATGATGAATTGCTTTCATACTTGTGCATTAAAGCCTAGGCAATTGATAAATGCCTTAATACACTCGGCCAAAGGAGCTGGGGGAATCGTCTGAAGTATGTTAAGACGAATTGCTTTTGTACTTGGCATAAATATCCAATCATGAAACAAGGCGTCTTTTGCATTAAAGTATAAAGCATTGGAGATGGAAATATGTTAACTTTTCATAGATAGAAGAAAGGATTACAACCTAATCTAAAGCAAAAGTACAAAAATAAAATAATTAAAATACAAGTGGCTCGCGGCCAAAATTGAAAATGAAGAAACTAAGCGTCAGGAGGGGCGTTGTTCTCTTCGTCCTGGGCCTCCACATCATCTTCTTCTTCTTCTTCGTATTTTGAAGACTCTTGGAAGACGGGGGGTTCCTCCCCTTTAATGTTGGCTCTGTGCAGGCTTTCTTGAAATTCCAGCCGGCGAGCATACCTGGGGATATCCTCCTCCTCGGCCATCATTCCAAAGGTCTGCACGGCCCAGTCCTTTGAGGTATCGATGATCGTATTCATGGCCTCCATGGCCGCATCCACTGTGGCCGTGACTTCGGCTCTTAGGGCCTGATTCTTCACCCTAAGGACGAGGTTCTCTTTGAAAAACTCGGCAGCAATTAGCATGACTGAGTTTCTCTCGTCCTTAAGAGAGCGTTCCAGGGCCGCCCTCTCGTCCAGCAGTTCGGTCAGCCGAAGGAGATAAGTTTTATTGTGAGACTCAAGCTAGGCCGACCGTTTTTCCCAAGCTGTCTTGGACAGCTGGTGCAGCACCTCCTGCTCGGCCATGGCATACTGAGCATGGTCAGCTGCTTCCGTCACGTCACGGACGAGCTTCAAATTCTCGTTCCTGAGCAATCTTGCCCAGTCTTCAGTTATCATGCTGCGAGCAAAGAGATGAAAATAAAAAAAAAGACGAAGAAATGTCAGGACGATTGTATAAGCAGATAAAAAGTTCTAAGTATAAAAGATAAGCGTAGAAAAAAGAAGGTTGTCGGCAACAAGTTGAGACATGTAGCCGACATGTCCTGATGATGCTCCCCTCAACCCCTTGATGTAAGGTTCAGGGAAGCATTTGAAAAGCTCCAGCTTGAGCTTCTCGCGGTCAGCCGGTGACATATTCCCAACAGCAGCGGAAGATTCATCGTCTGAAAGGATGGGAGAGCCGTCAGGGGCTGGTCCTTTCCCTTTATCTGAAAGAGGAGACTCGTCAATATTTCGCACCGGGAAAACCACGGCTTGTTTGTTGGACGGACTCATCGGACGCCCGCTAACTCGTAGTGTTCTAACTATATTTGAGTAATAAGACTCACCAGAAGAACGGAAGGCCGTCCTAAAAGCCTCCGGCATCTGCCCTACCAGTTTGGCGACTGGTCCAGTGAAGGCAGATCCGTCCAAAGCCGGGTCCGGATGAGAAGGTTTAACCTCGGATCCGTCCGCTGGAGCAACCGTCTCAGGTTGCTGAGATTGATCGATAGGGCCGATGTAGGTAACCAAAGCCCTCTCCTCAACGACTGGAGGATCATCCTCGGCGGGGATGACAATCTCGACTTTGGGAATCGGCCGAGAAGGCTTCTTCTTCTTGGCCGTGAAGCCTTTGGATTTTTTGGGTGGAGGAGCGTCGCCAGTTGCGGCTGGCCTCTTCTTAGATGCCGCTTTGTCCGCCAACGCCTTGGACGTTGGGGCATTTTTCTGAAACACAACACCAAGTTAATAAGGAAAGCGACAAGGGATATTTTATTTCTTTGGACGGGGCTCGCTTAAAGGAGGCCCCCGTTCAGAAAAAGAAAGAAAACCGAGGCAAGTTCAGGTTGGCGAAGAAGCTCGTCCAAAAAAGAATCGTAAGACGGTCTGCCTCTAGCCGAAGGAAACCGTCCTAAGATTATCTAGGTAGCTCTGCTCCTTGAAGTAGGAGCTCGTCCTAAAGCATCTAGGACGGTCTGCCTTTGGTAGAAGGAAACCGTCCAAAGATGGTCTAGGACGCTCTACTCCTTGAAGCAGGAGCTCGTCCTAAAGCATCTCAGGACGTTTGCTTTGCAGAAGAAATGTAAAGATGGTCTAGACGCTCAATCAAAAAAAAAAAAAAAAAAAAAAGAGATTGTACCAGGTATCTGTTCTTTTTTCAGCTGCAGTCTTGCTGAACTCTTTCAGAGGGAGTCGGTGAACTTGGATGCACTCATATCTCCCTTCCAAGACTTTCTCAGTTTCGCCTTGGCCGAATCTGCATAAGAAAAGAAAGCATGGTGAAATTCTCAAACTTAGGAAACATGGGGTTTACTTAGAGTTTATCGAAGGGTACCTCTATCCGCGGCCGGCCTCAAACCGGCCGCGACCAAGAAATCATCGCTGTAAAACATCTCCTTGAAAGGGATCCAGTTGGACGGACCCTTGAAGGAGATGTCATCGATGGAATATTCTGAGACCTTAAAATATTCCATCAGCTGCTCAGCCGAGTTGTCCTCCAGCTCCAGAAAGGACGCTGTACGTCCAGTGTTGGTAGCGCTCCGGCTAGTAAAGCGATACCGTCTGGCTACCGCCTCGTTCGGAGCTTGGACGAACAAGAACTCGGCCTTCCAAGCATGCATCTTGGACGTCTTGTCCCAAGACGTCATGTAGCCTTGCCGATTGCAAACGCTAACCCAAGCCCCATTAACAGTTTTGGGAACCTTGGAGACATAATGCATTTGTGAGAAAGCCGCCATGGACGGGTCTACGCACTTAAACTCACAGACGATTATGAAAGTTAGGATGTTTTGCCTTGAATTTGGGGAAAGTTGATTAAGTCCTATGTTGTAGTAATAAAGAAGTCGGGTGATAAAGGGATGGAGAGGAAAGTGCAGTCCGGCATCTAAGGCCAGACGATAAACAGCGAAATGGCCAGCAGGAGCACTAAGTATAGTGTCCTCCCAGCCAGGAAGAACAAACGATACCCCGGCATGGGTATGGCCGAAGAAAGGTGGTCAAGATGGCGACTTACTCGTCCTAGCCAGCCGCTTTCGGCCAGGATGTATCTAGGGTCAGACAAGGGGCCAAGGCGCGGCCTTATCTCAGAAGAGGTAGTGGATGGCTCGTCTGAGTCGCTAGCGGCGGCAGAAGAGGTTTCGGCCTCATTTGACTCATCTGAGGCCGCCCTTGGATTTGACGGGTTAGGCTCTGGAGAGCCCCGAACTTTAGATTCCTCCTGGACGAAGTCAGGAGACGGGCTTGGGTTGGCAGAACGAGCGCTCTAGACTTCTCGCTCTCCATCAGCGGGAATCCGTCCAGTTGATGCCTCCTTTTCCGAGCTAGAGGCCGGCATGTTAACCCCTCTTCTGATACGAGTCGTCTGCTTGACGCGCGCCAGATTACCCTGCACAGGTAAAGACTGGGTCGTCTGACTATGCCATCCATGGCTAAAGAAAAAGAATGCATGTCCGGCCGAGATAGGTCCAACTCTAGAAGATGCCGAGGAAGTCAGGCCCTCTGTTCTAGGGTTAGCACCAACCCTTGAGCGGCCGGGATTGTTCGATGAAGAGGACGAATCCATTTTCTTAAAATATGCTTAAAATATAAAGAAATGAATGAAGAAATACCTGAAGATGAAAGCTCGGACGAATGTCAAAGACGAGTTGAAATCTCGGACGAGCGGAGTAGCAATTTGCAAGAGCTTGGACGGAAGTAAATCCTCTCTGTAAAAAACTCAGTAAAAATTGCAGAGTCTCTCTCTCTAGAAAATTTCTCAGCACTGTTAAAATGATTCCAGAAACGACAAGGTCACATATTTATAGAGGGGTGAAAATGACCCCCTCATCCGGTAAAATAACCGTTGCCCTTAAGGGTTGACCTGTGGAGACCGGCAAAATGGCGCCTCTTTTTTGAAAAGGAAGAGGGCAGTTCCAGGTCGGTTAAAAGAGGAAGATCAACCGTCTTGGCGCCTAATAGGTAACTCCCTCTTTTAAGGGGCAAATGTTGTAGCCTAAAAATCAACGGCTACCCTTATGGCACATGGCACTATCTCAGCCCTACATGTGGCATTCGCCTATGCAAAGAAAAGTACAAAGGCCTGCAGGTTCTTTGGGCTAAAGTACACTTTTTCTGAGAAAAAGGTGTACTGAAAAGCTCCCTTGTGGCCCTGAAATTGTACTTAGGCCAATAAGTAAAGCCTGATTCAGCTAAAGGGTAAAATGTATTGACCAATCAGCACTTGCCACGTGTCTGATATTATTGCTCAGCCAATCAGATGCTCCCAAATTAGGGTGACATCAAGGTAACAGTCATTTCAAACAGTATAAATAGTCCTTGAAATCAGGGGAAATGTACGTTTTTTAGAGCATAGTACTGTTATTCTGCCATAAATTCTCTCTCTACTTTCTCTCTCTAAAAGTTCCTTCATATCCATGATATTCGACTTAAGCATCGGAGGGGGAAATACCATCCAAACCTCCAGGGTGGGTCCCTTTTTGCAGGTTGCTGGTCAGAGGTTTGCACCGAGATCCGAGCCAATCATTGTTGCACAAGTCTCGAAATTAAGAATCCGAGGTAGGGAGTTGCTGTATTAGTTTACTAGTTTCGTACTACGTAACAAGGCTGATCTACTAGCCCACTGGGATATTCCGAGGACAGAACGCGGATTAGAAGTACCCTGACTGGTAGTGGGTTCATTCGTAACGTTTGGGCCTGGTGCAGAGATACTTGGAGGAAGGTTTAAATCAAATTTTGTGGAATTGTAGTTTGGTGGAGTATGGCCTTGATGTGGAACAACTAAGGATCCCCGCGGCTCTGGGCCCAGCCCAAAACGCCGGCCTGACGATGGTGTAATATTCTCCTCCCATCTTTATAGGAGATTGGTTTTGAAACGAGGCATTAGAAAAGTCCGACTGCGGGTTTGTGTGGTTTTGCGAATTTTCGTTTGAGTAGTACTGATGATGGGGACGAAGGACAGGAACCTGAAAATCAGGGGTAGCATTAAAATAAACGTCCTGCGAACTTTCGGATTCTCCATGATCATACAGATAAAGGTGAGGGTATAAATAAGGGTCGAATTGAGGTCCAGCCATATGAGGTGGTATTCGGGTTAAGTTTAGTCTAGGGTTTCTATGCAAGAAACGATCAGTTAATCCGCATATCAAATTTGTGTAAAGGGGGATACCAGATTGGGTTTGCAAGACTGTCATACCATCATTCTCAAATCCTTGCACATGCCTTTGAATTAATCTGCTAGCATCATAAGCGGAAATAGTGCACCCCCGTGTTGTGGCCTACACATCCACACTCCTTACAGAACTTGAAAATTCCTTCATACCTGAAATTGACCCAAGAGACCCGGTTGCCTTTAATAGGGAGGAAGCACCCAGGAATTAGAGGCTGAGTCATATCAATGATCAGCTTAGCTCGTAAATAGGGTTGTTGTGGTAGGCCTGAACCATAATTTTCGATTGCTTCGATTAATCCCACGTAACTTAATATTCGCACGGTCCAGTCAGTGTTAAGGTAGCCCCATGGGAGGTCATGAACTCGAACCCAGATTCGCCCCATGTTGAAATTTATGCTTGTCGGGATTTGGGTAGCAGAACATGGTCTAAACGTTATTGGCTTCCCATCTATTAAGGTAGTATCATAGTGCAGAATTGCATCTCTATCAGAAGGATCTTGACATTCCAGAATAAAGTAAGGCCCCGCGCGAAACACTCGGATGGGTTCAGGCAAATCCCAATGATTATTGACTATATTATTAACAAAGCTAGAATTCGGCGGGGAATTATCGAAAAACATGCCAACTACAGCATGTGCCCAGTTTAGAAATTGGTGAGTAAAGTTGGTAATTGGTGGTTGGATGAGGATACCCATCCGCTGGGTATTAATATTGGGATTGCGAGGGTTATTTGTGCCATGGTAATTTGTTGAGTTTGTATTTTTATTTGGATTCATAGTGAGGAATTTAAAGCAAAACGACATAAATTAAGCGAGGTAGTTGAGGTTTTCAATGGAGGTAAAGATTTTGGTTGATAGTACTTAATGAAGTAAACCAGACTTTGGAAGGGAAGTAAATAAGCGAGGTGAAAGCGGTAGATTTTTTCTGCTGCTTACCTGTTATTCATGCAGGAATGCATGATGAATATCTGGCAGGCTTGGAGACAGTGATGCAGGTGTTTTGCGGCGGACAGCTCTGTATTGTCGGTAGTTTTAGGGTTCTCAAAATGAGAAAATCTCTAGAGAGAGAGAGAGTCCCACTTTAGGGTTTTTACGATGAGATTGTGTTGAAACACATTACATAAGCGGATAATAAAAAGCAATAGGGACACAAAAGAGTTTTAACATGGTTCAATCTCTACTTCGAGATCTATGTCTACAAAATCCACTAATAACGAATTCACCTAACACCTCACTCAAGGTATAAGTCCCCACTACTAACTCTAGTAGTGCTCCCCAACAAATACAAACTCATGTACCCAACCCAATACTCTCTATAATAATGTGAAAAATTACAGAAAGATTTTATCCTCAAATAACAAGTGCTTTTCAAATAACCAGATAGAGGCTTCGATAAACTCCTATGTAACCAACTTTGTAATGTTAGAACATTGTGCTATACTCCGTGTTTCTGGGAATTTCATTTTCATAAAATTCTCAAGATAGCTCTGGAAAAATGTATCACTGAATGAGATGTATGCTCAGCTTTTTAAAAGAAAATTTTGAAGATCAATTTCCTTATTAAAAGATATGATCCTATCTCATGGATCTATCATATCTTTTAATAAAAATGTTTTTATTAAATCTTCTTGAAATATTATCTTTCGAAAAACTTATCTCTTTCAAGATATTTTTACAAAGATATTTGTTTCTTTTCTATAACAAATTAGGTTTTAGAAATCTTTTTAAAAGAAAAATCAGATTTTTCAAATGCCCTTTTTTTCAAAGGAATTTTATGTAATTTTTATTGTTGTTTTATTTATTTTACTACCTCTGGTAAAATTAAATAAACAAAATATCCTTTTATAATAACGCACATATTCAAACATAATAATTTGGTTACTTATTACATGTTCGACCATAATAAGAAGTCTACAATTCTTCCATGATTAGCAATCTTGATCCATCCAAACTTCTTTTGACAATTATGTAGCATGAAACAACCAAACATGTTATATATACAAAAAAGTGTTTATCATCATCAAAATACCTAGGGGCATAGAGTACTAACAAATTCCCCCTTTTTGATGATGATAAACACATTATGCTTCCCCCTCAACACAAGCATATATATTTTCATATGGGGATTAAAAACTATACATTTGACTTCAACATGTATAAGGCAACATATTTTTCAAGCAAGTGCAAATAACGTCATAATTTCCAATACCAACAAAACACTTGAAAGGCAAGGAAAAAAGGTAATCAAGACTAATAAAGAACAAGTTAGAATCACAATACTATTCCCCTTTTGGCATCATCAAAAAATAATTTATGAGTCGCACGGGAACCATAAAAAAATGCCAGAGCATTACAAGAGCCATCATCGTCATGTAATTTTAATAGCTCAAGCAATAAATATTAAGTATGATGGGGCTATTTCATTATCGAATTCACAACCAGAAGTCATTAAGCAAAAAAAAAAATCCAACTCATATCCGAAGCTACGGAGTAAGAAATAATAATGAAGGATCAATTAGGCTGAGAAGTTAAGATAAAGGGAAGTAACGCAAGCTTGAATATTTCATATGACAACTAGATCAACAAGTAATTAAACCTTACTTTCAGATTTTCAACTTTAGCGAATATCATAGAACTTTCTTTATTGTGGCATTGTATGTGATTTTGTGCTACTGAATAATATATTCCCTTTCAAATAACTTATCTTTGCATATTCAGGAACTCTAGCTGATCATTGATAGCGTCATAATTTTCTTCATATGATTTAAACTCTAGAAATGATCCAAAACAAGTGTCTTACTCTCCTTTTCTTTTTCTTTTCTCTTCTTTTTTATTTTTATTTTTAAGGAGAGTCAGATCATATGCTTTTACTAGAACTAATTAATAAGAGATCAAAAGTTGAATAAGTTAAATTGGATCTCATTTTCATTTTGATACATTTCTTGGCATTGTGCGTTGTACAATGTGAAGTAGTGTTATCATTATTTCACGTATTCATGTTGTTCCCCCTTAATTGGTGCGTTTTCTTCTTTCACCATCTTATCAAAATGTCTTTACTCCACAAGTTATCATGAATCAAGATTAAAAAATACTTGTTGAACAACAACAATGGGTGAAGAAAAAAGAAGGATATAATAAGAAAAGTATGAGGCGAGTTATGAAAAGAAGAAATAATGAGGCACAAATGTCAAACTCGAAAGAAGATTATTGCAATAACATCAGGCTAAAGATTAAGCTTTCCATAGGAGAAAGAATTAGCATTTCATAGCTTAACAGTTCGGCAACTTAGGATCATATAGCTTATTAGTTTGGCAACTTAGGATCATATAGCTTATTAGTTCGGCAACTTAGAATCATGACATTAGGACAAAATCATTAGACCATTACGAGTCATACATTATACTTAAGTTACTGCTTTTGAAAAGGTACACCAAGCAACACAAAAGTCATTGTTCTAGCCACTTATCAAGGGAAAATCACTGAAAAAAATTCTTACTTGTCAATCATTAGTAGTATTTCCATTCTAATTTTTTTCAAACTTTTTCTAGTGAATGGTTTTGAAATAATATAGGCTAATTGGTCATTGGTATTGCAACAATCAAAATTTATCATGATAGATCATCAAGTGTTAAAGAGAGACATAAAAGAAATAAATCATTATACACTTTGCCTCTTCTAACAAAAATAAATCAAAACGTAACCAATATCAATTTTAAAGAAGTGTGGGAATAACTTACCATACCAAACTTACCATGCAACACACTTCTCATTATTAGGCTTTTCAAGTGAGAGTAATAAGATTAATGTAAATAGTATCCGTTAAGAAATCATATTTCCGAGAAGTATAGATTGTTCCCTCCGACTAAGTCTGCAAAACAAAAAATCATGTCTTGGTTTATGGTACCCAAATGAGTTTGGTTCCCTTATCTTTCGGTTGGGCTCTTAATAAATCTTTCTGGATCCATACTCGATTCACAAACTGACTATTTCTTTCAACATGTTTTTCCTTTTCTTGACAATCATCAATTATGTGAACATTATTTCTACATAAATAACATTTTAAATACTCAGGTAAATCAACATAGTTGCAATTTCTAAAGTCTCTTTCGAAATGTGTGTCTTACACTGTGTCTCTAGTCATTGTAACCTAAACCAAATCTATTTTGATTGTTACCTGCTGACCATTTTTCATACATTTAGCGTGCAACATTTAATTGTGATTCCCGAAAATCAACAGAGGTGTTTAGATCGCCATTCATTTATTTCTCAAAATTTCCAAATCTTTCTTAACTTTATCAAGTTCTTCATTTAACTTAGCATCATGAGATAGCATGAGCGGAATTAGTTTTTATTCTTTTAAAGAAAGTTTTTCAATCTTTTTGTAAGCAAATTAACCTCCTCATCACTGTCAGTTTCTACGTTATCATAATCAATTTTCAATGCTAAACCTTTGCCTTTTGGTTCAGGATTTTTCATTCCAGGACGAGTTCATTGAGTCATTAATGAACCTATTAGTTATTCTAGAGGAAATTTGGACAAGTCCTTGGCCTCTTGAGTTGCTGTAACTTTTGGAATCCAATGACTTGTCAAACGCCTTAAAATTTTCCTAACTAATTCATCTGAAATATAGGTTTTACCAAGTGAGCGTAATTCAAGTGATGGTAGTGAATCTTGTAAACATCTCTTTTATCGACTCATCATTTTGCATAGAAAATAATTCATATGGCAAAACTAATAAGTCAATATGAGAATGTTTAACCTCATTTGTACCTTCTGTTAACCCTTGAGTTTTGAAGATGACTTAACCACAAAAGACATATTGTATTTTATTTATGTTAATGTCAGGTAATTCATTCTCGAGCAAAGAAAATACTTGATTGAAGAATAAAATGGAGAATTATTCAAAGATCGAAGTGAAGATGTTCGAATGTTGAAGTATCAAGCTTGGAGTGAAGATTAGAATACATTAGGGTGTATTTAATATCTTTTTGTTAAGGTTGAGTGAAAGCTCGATTTAGTTTGTAGTGAATTCTCAAAAGGAACTTGGTTCTGTTCCCATGACAGGAACAAACACTGGCATAGTTAGGAACAAGGTTAAGGAACAGACTTGTAAACAACTTTAGGAACCCCTAATGACTCCTAAGTGGTGTGCCTAACATTACTTCTGAGCCCAACAGGTTAGTTAGGAGTTCTAGGTTAGTTTTGACTAGATCCACTATTTTAGGCAGTTTGTTATTAGTTTGTTAGGAAAAGATCTAAATTGATTTTATGATTTAATTAGGATAAATATCAAACCGTTTTAAATCTTATCTTTTATATTTTAATTAAAGTAAAAGATTTTGTTTTCAAAATTAAATATAATTTTCGGTTTTAAAAATATTTTCTTTTCAAATAAAAAAATGATTTTCGGTTTTAATTAACTTATTTTTAAAGATATTTTCCTAAAACTATTCAAAGTAAATATTTTAATTACTCTCCAAGAAATCAGTTATCACGCCTAAACACTATTGCTACACGTTTGTAGTTAGTGGTTAGTGGGCTTACTTAATTATTTTCCAAGTCTTAATTAATTTAAATAGTTTAATTATTCCCCAAGTATTTAAAACCACGTAATACTTATTGCTTCTTAGTTTTAAGTTAAGTAGTGGAGGAAGTGGATTAATTACTTCTCAAGGAATATTTAATATAAACTAAATTAATTAGAGTCATGGACATCATGGGATAATGGATTAAGTAGTGGATAGTTTATGTCTTGCCTAAATTTGTCTATAAATAGGCGCCTAAACCTTAGAACATTTGGTGTCTGACTTTTATTAGTCACACCAAATGTGTGTCTGACTTAGCTAAATATTCTTAGTTGTCTTAAAGATTCAGTGTCATTCCTAAGAGAATTCATACTTACTTTATTCGAGTTATTACTCTCCATTGTCTTACGAATTGTATTTTTGGGTAAAGGGTTTGAGTGAACTCTTGTAGTGTGAGAAGCTTTGAGTGAAGCAAGAGAAAGAGAAAGGAACTTCGAGTGAAGTTTGAGAGAAACGACAGTTGTGGGAACTGTCGTTGGGAACTTGAGTTTAGTAACTTAAGTTATGGCTCGAGAGAAAAGTAATAGGATTGTAAACAGAGTTGTTTTGGCCTATTATAGTGGAAAGTTTGAGTTAAAATCCCTTGTGGTCGAGGTTGTTTCTTCCTATTGGGCTTAGGAAGTTTTTCCTCACTAAAATCTCACGTGTTTCTTTTGTGTGTTCCCAAGTTAACTTTTAATTCCGCAAAAAGTATAGCTTATTCTCTCACTATAATTCACCCCCCTCTTATAGTACTAAGATTATAACAACACCTTCATGTTCTAACTCCAAAGTGTCCCAGATTTCCTTTGCTATGGTACATGCCAAGATTCTAGAGTACTCTTCTAGTCCGAATCCATATTGAAGAATACTCATTGCTTTGAAATTCTTTTCGACCTTTCATAGTCGATTGAGTAGAACTCGTTCTCATCTTTTTCATTCAATTTTCCGTTCGTGTCCTTTGTTTGAATTACAACGGGACAACACTCATAGTCAGATCCTTAAATATATATTCTCATTCTTGTTTTCCACCATCAATAATCTATGCCGTTGAAGATCATGCAAATTCATACTTACTATTCTTTAGGGATTAACCTTTCGAGAATATTACGTTTTGATACCAATTGTTAGTTTGCAAGATATTAATTAAAAATGAATAGGATCGATTTGATTAAAATTAATCGTGCAAAAAATTGAATTTTAAATTTATGGCACCGTAACATGTAATGTGCTTCAAGTAAAATTGAGATTTTGAGATTGAGTTGAAACACAATGTATAAGTGGATAATAAAAAGCAATATGGACACAAAAGATTTTTAACGCGGTTCAATCTCTACTCTGAGATCTACGTCCATAACATCCATTAATAGCGAATTCCTCTAATACTTCACTCAAGGTACAAGTCCCCACTACTAACTCTAGTATAGCTCCTCGACACTTAACTGTAAGTGTTGATAAGTTGAATCAAATACAAACTCATGTACCCAACCCAACACTCTCTATAACAATGTGTAAATTATAGAAAGATTTTATACTCAAATAAGTACTTCTCAAATAAGAATATAGAGGCTTTGATTAAATCCTATGCAACCAACTTGGTAATGTTAGAATATTGTGCTATACTTTGTGTTCATGAAAATTTCGTTTTTCATAAAATACTCGAGATAGCTCTGGAAAAACGTATCACCGAATGAGATGTATGCTTAGATTTTTAAAAGAAAAATTTGAAGATCAATTTCCTTATTAAAAGATATGATGCTATCTCATAAATGTATCATATCTTTTAATAAGGATGTTTTTCTTAAATCTTCTTGAAATATTATTTTTCTAAAAACTTATCTCTTTCAAGATATTTTTGCGAACGTATTTTTTTTGTTTACTATAACAAATTAGATTTTAGAAATTTTGTATCTTTAAAGAAAAATTAGATTCTTCAAATCCCCTTTTTTTATTTCAAAGGAATTTTCTATAATTTTTATTATTGTGTTATTTATTTTACTAACTCTAGTAAAATTGAATAAACGCAATAATGTGATATTATATAATAATCCTTTTATAATAACACACATATTCAAACATACTATTTTGGTTACTTATTACATGTTCGGCTAGTATAAGAAATTTAGCATTCTACCATGATTAGCAATCTTGTTTATCCTAACTTCTTTTGACAATTATGTACCATGAAACAACCAAACATGTTATATGTACAAAAATTTGTTTATCATCATCAAAATGCCTAGGTACATAGACTCCTAATAACACACATATATACAAATATAATCAAATAGAAATAGGAGATTTAAACTATATATAACATAAATCTTGCAAAAATTTACATCATACAAAACTTATAAGTAACTTCAAGCAAATAAATTGAAATTGAATCATTGAAAGGGCCCTCAAGAATCTACTAAAATCGTCTTGAAAGAAAATCAATGCAGTATTTATAAGTGTAACAACCCAATTCTCGAGCTGCTAGCTAAACACATTTAAGATTCACTAATCACAATCAATACTTAATAAACCTCGAATTAAATATTTACTCGCAGCGGAAACATAACCTATAAAACGATCCTGGACCTGTGGGTTATTGGGCCAACAATAATAAAATCCTTTATATAAGACTTCAATTACATAGTCATTCAATCTCATATTCCATGGCAAAAGAATAATCTATATTGTAAGTAATTCTAAATAAACTTCTCTATATACAAACTTAATTCTTAATCTAGGATGACATCATAATCTTGCTTCACTTCCATTCTCGAACTCTTGATACCAAACCTGTAAACCCAGAGAAGAAATACAAAACAAACAAAATTTTAAAATGATTGGAAAACTTGTAACCTTTACTTCAGCCCGTTATAAACGTTTTATTTCTCAAATCATTTTTATCTCGTTACAACGCTGGCATAGCTAACTTTCTTAAACAAATCAGTGGCAAGTACAGGCTTGGGACAAAGGACAAACGCTACCTCCAAGCTTCGCTATGGAGCCTAGCAATACTACCCCCAAGGTTCGTTATGGAGCGTAGCCGACCGTATCAGGTCAAAAGAGTAACCATCCTCCACCCATACCTTGCCCACTTTCTATTTTCAGTTCATAAACTAAGCCAGCAAAACAGTTACTGTATTTAGATTCATCGAATAACATTTCCAGAATCAACTCACAACATCACATTTATAACTATGGCCATAGTACAAACTTGTTTATAAAAAAAACAGAACACAAAGATCTACACACACATGGGCATGTGTATATGATTTTACTGAACATAAAAGTTACCTGAACCGCAATCCAATTCCTTAATCTCCAAATAGTACTTCACTCCATGATCATCCTCCAACAATCACCTCACAACAACAACAGTAATCAATAACCAAACTTAGACTAATCTAAACTAGAAAACATAATCATAACTAATTCCCAATTTAGAAATTATAAACCTTTAATATCCCATTTCCATAATCCTTAATTCATAATCAACTATAAATTCAATAACAACACTAGCTACGTCACACGACTAGCATCCTCAATTCATAATCATAATTCTAGATTGTAGAATTGAACTAACTACTAAACTTAACTCACATACTAATATGCATATCAAAAGATATTTCATTTTACAATCATACTTAAAAATATAAAGAAACAATCATTTGACCACATGTAGGAAAATCTCTAGGTTACAATCCAAACTAAGTGTGTACCTTCACTTAGGTTGCTTAGTGCACCTAAAACTTCTTATCCCAAGTGTTTTACTCTTCCTACAGCTTCCCTTGAATATGTAAAAATGCTAAAGATTAGTTTAAACAAGATATTAGAACATAAATAACTAAGCTAAGTACAAGAGAGATGCAAAGATGTACTTACAACAATCTGTTTTATGTTCCTATGAAGTTTTCTATAATTTCCCAAAGCTTGAAAACTCTACTAAAAGCTTGAAACACTAAGGAATTATGTCTAGAAGTGTTGCATGTAAATAAAATTAGGCGTTGAAGAAGAAATTTTGAGAGAAAAGGACGAAAACCATTACACCCTTTTATAGGGCCTGTTATGGCGGTACCCATGGGGGAGGGAGACCTCTTCTGGGTGAGGTCGATTTCTTGGATTTTCTGGGTGATTCTTGTTGGAGATTTTAGCTTGAGGTGTTGGCTTTCATGCATACAAAGGATTTTGAGAGATCGACACCTAAGTAGTTGCTAAGAAGCTTTCTTTGAGCATAGGTCTAAGCTGTAATTTTAGCTGGGCCAGATCTTACTATATAAGGAATTCACCCTATTTTGCCACGTAAATCATGACATTGAATGACCATTTTATCCTTAATATATCCTAAACAAAATTTATATCAAGTTTGATTAGGTTTTGAGCTCGAATTCAACCCAAAAAGGCTCTTTAACTGGAAGTTCATTGTTACCCGATAAAATGGTCTCTATGCGATTTTCATAATCTTAAGGAATAGGCTCTCAAGGAATTTATAACTTATCCATTGATTCTCAAACCACTAATAATGATAGTGCTTATCCTCTTTGACCTTTCTTAACCATTAAGAATGATAGTGCCTATCCACAAGCTTTCTTAACCACTAAGGATGTTAGTTCTTATCCACTTACTTTATTAACCACTAAGAATGTTAGTGCTTATCCTCTTTTGTCCTAGTATGATGTTGGAGAGAATTCTAACTACTTAAAAGACCAAAGCCTAATGAAGACTTAATATAGCTACCAAGATATTTGAGCCTGCTTAAAAATTCAGGCTATTACAGAAAGCTTGGAAGTGATTAAGTATTTGGGAGTTGGGTTTTTGGGGAGAAAATATGGTGAATAATAGGTAAAAATATTGGGTAAATATGGAAGTATGTATAGGCAAAGCGCGAATTAGGGTTATAAAAATCGATCCACACTTGAAAGGGAATCCGTTGTTTTGCAATGCTTTGATTTTGCAAACTAATCTAAATCAGATGTGCATTAGGCGCAAAATTTCGAATAAGCCAGATTTTTCTTTTATCTTTAGATAATTTTTAAAAATATCTTTTGTTGAATATTATCACTTTAAAGTGGACATTCTCATATTAGAAGGATAAAAAAAATGAAATTTATGAATATATAATAAAGTGTATTTATTTAAAAATAAAAATGATTAATTATCATGAATAATTTAGTGGTCTTTTTTAAAAAAAAAAATAGCTTGGAACCTTTTTCATCTTAAAAATGGACCTCTGACCTCGAACCTCTAAAAAGATTTTATATTTTAGCTCTATGGATTGCCCTCCTTTGGGTAGAACCGATCATGATGACCATATGTATCATCATCTGATACTAAAATAGGGAGACGAATTTATGTGTATACACCTACACACTTTTAATTTATGTAAAAGAAGTTAATTAGTTTTCAAGAAAAACTAATAAACTAAAAAATGAGATTATGGACTTAGGCTTAATATCCTCCCTTAATTGAATTACATATTAACTATAAAAAAATAAATGTAAAATTCACTAATTACAACCTAAAAAGAGATAATAATGTTAAAAGTTGGTTTTCAACATCAATGATCTAATATGTAATTTAGTGTCCACTTTAAACATCATATTACAAGTTAGTCGATTGTGCAAGTTAGCTTCTAAGACGTGGTTTAATTATTTGTAGGATTGGTTTAGCAAAAATATATAGTGATCATGCAATCACAATTGAAATGCATTCAAAGGCATAAAGCCATAAAAGATCATATTTTAATAAGAAAATGATAAGAAAGATTATCCAAGATGTATAGGCGCATTTATGATTTAAAGATATAAATCATGAAAAGTAAATTGTTAGTAAAAAAATCATCCAAAGTCAAGCCCATTCAAAGGCTCTTTGGCTCATGAACCAATTGCACTTGTTTTAGAAAATCTTGGCTTTTCTCCTTTTGTTCATAAGGCCAAATTTGTGACTTTCTTAACTTGGATGGTTGATTGAAGGCCCACCTATGCAACTACAAGTTGAATGTAGAATGCTACAAGTTGGACGTGATTATTAATGGCCCAAGTTCTTTTTGGGATTACTTGCTTTTGTTATTATTTTTGGAAACAAACCTTGAGATTACTCATAAACTATATCATGATTAGGTATGTGATTTGTGTGATGATAAGCGTGTTAGGTATGGGTTTAGGGTTTTATTTTGTTGGCTGTAACTCCTTTATAATAGCTCATTGAATGAACTTGATGAGGGGCGTGAATCAAGGAGCTTTTTATGCTCCTTGAAAGTGATTTGTTTGTAAAAATTTTCTAGATTTGTGTGGGAGTGTTTTAAGCTTCCTTTGCTACTCTTATTTCCTATATATATAAGGAGGCTTAGGATAATAAAAAATCAGCTTTGTGTGAATTAAAAAAAACCTCGTGTTTTATTTTATGCTTTGAGTTTGTCTCAAATGTTAAGCTAGCCTTATCACTTTAAGTGTGTCTTGAGTGATAAGACTAGGAAAGAGTGACCGAGTCTTAACTATGTCCTAGAACCCCAAATCATTGAGTTTGTCCTTGTGATTTGATAACTTTCTTTGTTTTAAGTGATTTCTAGTGTAGTGAGTATTCTTGGTTCTTTGAGTTTAGATTCATCATCCAATCATTTGGAGGGTGTTTTTACATTTACATCACCCAATTTGTTGTACATTTTTTAGCTATTAAAATCGGCACGTTTTTCGCAACTACGCCAGAACGAAGCAAAAACACACTCAACTTCAAAGGAAGATTTCTCCTTCGTTCGGAAAACTTTTAAGGAGTTTCTTTTTTCGATTTTTCCTTAAAATATCCTGAATTTTCATAATCTGTAAGCCTTTGAGAGTCTCAAGGCTATTTGTAGTTTCTTTTTGTTGTTCAAAGTTTCGTCAGAATACACCCCTTGTATTTGTAACAGTCTAGCAAAACTATTGAAAATCATGGCTGATGGAAAACTTGCTAGGATGTTACATGTTATAAGTTAGAAAACTTAGAGAAAGAATTAAGAGAAAATGAAGAAGAAAAGGCATAAGAAAAGACTAGAATAGAAAACTGAATAGAAGACAGAATTTTCTTGAAAATGAGCAGGGTGATGTGATTCCACCTTTGAAATTTTGATGAATATAGGGCTTTTTAAAGATTAAAGTGCTTGAATTTAATGGAGGACATGATAAAATTGATTCATGGACTTGTTTAAAGAGGAAGATGAGGGATAAATGGGTTAGTAAGGAGTATGTGTAACATCCCGTCCAAATCAAAGTAAGGTGGAGATCTGTAGCAAAGAAAATGATACGAATAATGGCAGTGGAAATACCAATGAGACGGAGATGCTACTCTAAGGAGTAGAATATGAAACTATTAATAGGTAAAGCCTTCAAAGACATTAATCAAACTTCAAATCATTTATATAAAAAGGGAAAATGAGGTCCCATACCCTCATTTCAACAAGTCTCAAAATGTCATAACATCACCATAAGAAACCTCCAAAAGAGTAAATTCAAACCAAAACAACTGAAATTCGTAGTTCAAAACATATGACAAAACTAGAGGTAGCTACTTAAAACCAACTAAGTAACTAGTCCTAATTCCAGCTTCAAAGTGCTCGTCCACTATAACAAGCACCACTTTCTTGCTCACATGGTTACAACGCACAACCCTGGTCCAAATTGTGACAATTCTAAACAGCATCACCATCTGCACAATACTTCAACAACTTCCACAATCAGTGGGGAGTAACTAGCAGTTCTCCCCGCTCAAATAGAAACAGATAAAGACAGGTTCGTAGATGTCCATCATTGGAAATTTGGAATGGTGAGAATGTGTAACTATTTTATTTTATTTTCCAGCATTATTAGAAATATACATTATTTAGTTGGTTTGAATAAGACTTACTTAGATTATTGATTATTAAGTACTTGTTTATTTATTATTTATAACAAAGTTTAAAGTTAAGTTATATGTTTCCCGGTGCAAAATTCTGAATAAGCCGATATGTTATCACACGGACGATATTGCTTTGGTAATTCTCTAAGTTTTATATTATAAAGGTATTTCTGAAAAGAGAGAATTATCGGGGTGTTACAGTTTGTGTATGCGAAAGGTAGTTAGCGACCGATTCACCGACTGCTAATTGTGCGGTTGGTAATTACCGACCGCTTTGAATTAATTCCAACCGCTTAACATTTGGTAAACCCAACTAGTAATTCCAGACTTTTTGACTCCCACTTTTCCCTTTTTCACTCTTTTCTAAATTCCTTTAGCAGTAAAACCTCATTCGAAAAACCGACGTCTCCATTGAATTTGCACGTTTGTTTCCTCCTCTCCACTACATCCTTTCCCGGCGACTTCTCCACTGCCGCCGTCGCCGGTTTCGTCTTCATCTTCGTCGTCGACAATTGCTTCTTCATCATCACGCCGTCGTCGGTTTCAGGTAAGTAATCTTCATGTTTTTTTTGTATTAGTATAATTTTTATGAAGTAGTCTGTTTTTCTGTCCTAAATTTGCAATATTCATGTACCAATTGCGAATTCTAACTTCTAAGCAGTAATGCACTTTGCCTGCATGTTACCGATTGCAAATTTTCTGGTTTTTTTTGAAGTACTTTTGGAGGGATAATGTCTGACTATGAATGTTTTGTTTAACCTCAAAATTTCACCGTCGACACACGTCGCCACCGCATCGTAGTCGCGAATTTCACCGTCGCCACCACAGCGCTTCATCGTCTCGCCCATCACAATAGGTTGGTTTTGTTTCATGAATTTTATACTTTGTTTAATCTGAATAAATGCAATGAGATTTTCTTGGAACAAGGGTATTGAAGTTGTAATTATGATAGACCAATTGCGAATTCTAACTAAGCAGTAATGTGGATTGTTATTGGAACAAGGGTATTGAAGTTGTTGGAATATTCTACCTGTTATGGAGGCTGGTTACATCCTTTGTTGAACTTAACTAATCATTTTCCTCTAATACATCCTTTGTTAAGTTGACTAAACTAATTCTACCCGTTATGTATTTGTTGGAATAGTTGGAAAAAGAATTGCAAGGAAAACCCAACTAAGTATGTATTAGAGTGTACACTTTTTTTTTTTAAGTTATGAAGATTGGTACATATTTGGAGAAATCCATATTCATTGACAGATTGAAAATTTGGTCCAAAAACATAAAATGTTGCATAGATAGGCCATACATATTTTAAGAAATTCTAAACATGTGTAGTGTTTTTTTCAAACATACAAAGAGGATAGTATATGTTTTCATTTTTATTTTTGTTGTATTTACTAAAAACCATTTTATTTACTTGAGATAATATTTGTAGAATAAGAAATTCTAAATTAATAATCTCTCGTCGGTCCATGGATGGTAAGCTTAGTTTTTGTTTTTTTGATTAAATATTGAGAAATCTAGATTTTCCAAGGAGATACAATTCTACTTGATGGAGCTGAAATTAATAAATTCGCCTAAGGACTAAATATACAGATTACATATTAGATTCAGCTCATTAGGTGAAAAAAATATGGGAGTTAAGGTTAAAAAAAAGGTAATTCTTCCAACTTGTTAAGCATAAGAGACACAAGGGATATGCTATACGAAATGCTTAGTTGGGTATTCATTTTCAAGTCCATTGTAATCATAATATAGCATGTCTCCTTTTAGCCTGCGACATCATATCTTACACACTTTAAATTCTGCTTCTTCTTCTTCTTCCCTTCTGGAGTAAGCTTAATTGTTCATTTTTCTTAAATTAGACCACCTTTTATCATATATGGCTATAAATTAATCTTAAAGTACCAAATTTCATTAAATATTGATCTAATACTGAATCAAATTGATCAACTGAAACTTGAATATGTAAATGCGTGTTTGATTTATATATGGTTTTAAAATATATTAATCTCACATAATTAGTTTCTATCAAGTTCTATTTAAGGATATTTGCTCATGAAGATTAGTATTATATTGAATTTAGTTGTCAACTATGTTGAAAGTTGTAAGAAGATGTGTTATTCACATATTTTAGGTTGGCATGAATGTCTATAATATTTTGTTTTGGCAATTTGGGATCATAATCAGAACTTTTTGCATGTTAATGCTTATAATTCCAATTTTTTCTCATGATAATGATTGATAATGAATGTGAGTACTATGAATATAGGAGGTAGTAGAAGAGATGAAATCATGCAAGGAAGGAGATGAGAATGTTACCAACATTTTGGGGGCAATACATTATCCGAATTCCTAGTTAGAGGGAAGGTGAATAAGCTAGGAATTAGGATACATTATCCTTATATTGTGGGAAGAACCTCTTTGAGAAAGATAGATATTGATCCTCCTCAAATTATTGTAGTTATGATAGACTACAATGGTGGTATATATAATGATATTGATATCACAGTGAAATTACCTTAATTTGACTTATTCGGATAACTTGTAATTTTTAACATAATGTGTGATACTTCTATGTTCATTTTGACGTGATTAAAGTTTAATATAGTAAATGATGATGTTGATTTTAAAGTTTGTTAGTAATATTATTTTAATTGAGATGTGTAGAATTGAGGATCATGAAACGAAATGAGCGTAGTTGGATGTATGATAGGCGTGAGGGACGCTTTCTCAAGACTGGGTTTGTGAATGAAGTTCGAGATTTTATTGAATTCGCACAACAAAATCATAAATTCAAAGACGGTGAGAAAATTAGATGTCCATGCTTTCGGTGTAACAACAAACAATTCTTTGATGTTGACATTGTTAGAGAACATCTTTATAAAAAAGGATTTTGTCATGACTATTTTAATTGGATATGTCACGGGGAAACTATTGAAGAACCCCCATCGGAGCCATTAAATCCTTATCGAGACATGATTGTTAATGCTCTTGGACATAATGAAGAAAATCCAAACAATGAGCAAGCAAATAATGTCGAAGAGGAGCCAAATGATGAAGCTAAGAAATTTTTTGAGCTCCTTAAAGTTGTCGATAACCCGTTATACGAAGGGAGCAAAGTATCTGTGTTGGAGATGGCATCAAGAATAACATCTTTAAAGTGTGAGTACAATCTACTACACAGGTGTGCTGAATGATTTGCATCTTTATTGTATGAAGTGATTCCAAATAACAATCAAATGAGTAGAACTTTTTATGATACTAAGAAAGTTCTTAAAGGCTTACAACTCCCACATGAGAAGATACATGCATGCGTAACGGTTGTATGCTATTTTGGAAAGGCGACGCACATAAGTGTGATCACTACAAGAAGACTCCTAAAGGCAATCTTATTCCAGAAAAGGTCCTAACATATTATCCTATCTCACCCCGATTGCAAAGGCTTTATGCGACGAATAATATTTCAGAGAAAATGACATGGCATGCTAAAAAGCCTCGGGTTCCGGGTACTATGGAACATCCTACTGATAGTGAGGCGTGGAAGCATTTTGATACTACTTTCCCTGATTTTTCCTCTGAGACACGTAATGTTCAATTAGGTTTGTGCACTGATGGCTTTTCACCCTTTCGTAAGTTTGGAGGACAATATTCTTGTTGGCCTGTAATCCTTACTCCATATAATTTGACTCCATCAATGTGTATGAAAAAGCCTTTCATGTTCCTCTCTTTACTAGTTCCAGGTCCTAAGAATCCAAAGGGTAATTTAGATGTCTACATGCAACCATTAATTGAAGAGCTCAAACAATTGTGAGAGATTGGTGCTATGACTTATGATATTCCACAGAAATAAAATTTCATGCTCCGTGCAGTGCTTCTGTGGACCGTAAGTGATTTTTCTGCATATGGTATGTTGTCTGGATAAGAAACTAAGGCATTTTGGCTGGATAATGGCAATAAAGTCTCATGGTTTGATTGTCACCGGAAGTTTCTTCCACATGATCACCCTTTTCGTAAAAATAAAACAGCTTTTCGCAAAAACAAAGTGGAAAATGGCATGGCTCCAGCTATGATGTCCGGAGATGATATGTGGCAATGTGTAAGATTTGCCTAAAGCCACTGATGGTCCTGAAGCTCTCAAAATCTTGAAGAAAGCTAAAAAGGGTTGGTTTAAACAAAGTTCTTTTTGGGAACTTCCTTATTGGAAAGATTTGGTTATTCGACACAACCTGGAGGTCATGCACATTGAGAAAAACTTCTTTGATCAACTTATACACACATTGATGGATTTGAAAGGCCAAACCTCGGACAATGTTAGTGCAAGAAAAGACTTGAAGTGTCTATGTAAGCGTCGATAGTTAGAGCTCACCTACGACGAACGAGGAAACAAAATCATGCCAAAAGCCCCTTTTGCACTTGACAAGGCTCAAAGGAAGGTCTTATGTGAAATGGGTTCGTGACTTAAAGTTTCCGGATGGATTTGTGGAATGAAAAGCCATGATTGTCATGTCTTTATGGAGAGGTTACTATCGGTTGCTTTAAAAGAGTTGCTACCTTTGCATGTTTGGAAAGCAATTACTGAGATCAATCAATTCTTTTGTGATATATGTGCATCCACTATCCAAGTCGATGATATGGATCGTTTGGAATAAAATATAGCTGAAATTTTGTGCAAACTTGAAAAGATATTTCCTCCTGCATTTTCCAACTCGATGGAGCATTTGCCTATTCATTTGGCTTATGAAGCTAAGGTTGGTGGTCCAGTGCAATATAGGTGGATGTATCCCTTTGAAAGGTAACAATGAAATTTTTATGTTCAAATGCTTTCTTTTAAGAATCAAGTTCTAATATTACGAAGTTTTCACAATCGAAATTTACATATTGATTTATTTGGTAGGTTTCTCAATCACTTGAAGCGTCAGATTGGAAACAAGGCACGTGTGGAGGGTTCTATTTGCAATGCATACCTATGTGAGCAACTATCATATTTTTGTTCGAATTACTACCAACCAAAGTTGATACTAAAACAAGAGATTTGGGTAGAAATGTCACTCCAGTCATTGAGAACCATCATGATCCACATGTTCATGAGATGTTTAGGGTGGATTGTGGGCGTACATCTACCAAGCCTTTTATGCTTCTAGCAAGATAAAGAGTATGATCGTTGCACACCTTTATGTTCTTGCAAACAGTGGTATATTAAGCAAATATGAAAGGTAAACATGTTTTTCGTGCCCAAGTGATGTTAACTAGTTAAAAACATCTCTAATCGTGCTTTTGTCAATAATAATAGAATTTTGAACAACATATATTGGACACACATCCACACATATCATTAGAGGAGATTTGAGCAAATGTGAAGCTGAATATCCTAAATGGTTCAAAAACCATGTGAGTTTTTAATTAATAAAATTTAAGTCTTAACTAAATGAAAGGTTTTTCTAACGCAATTTATGTAAATTTCTATAATATAAAATTAGGTACTACAAGAGGGGACTAATATCGATGTCGTTCATGCTCTTGCAATGGGTCTCGTGAGACAAGTGAAATCATGGAATCAGTTTTTCGTCAATGGATACAATTTTCAAACACATGAGTATGGCAAACACAAATCAACTATGAATTATGGAGTGTGTGTTAAAAGTCACAAGAAAGTTGATTATTATGGCATTTTGGAGGAAGTAATTGAACTAGTTTACCATGGTCCATTGGAAGTCTACAAAACGATATTGTTTAAGTGCAATTGGATGCATTCTTTGAGCGGTTTAAATGTACATGAACAATATAAACTCATTGAATTAAATCATAGTAAGAAGTACCAGAGTATAATCCATTTGTACTATCATACCAAGTTAGCCAAGTCTATTATACCCCTTATCCTAGTTTAAGTAGGGTAGAGTGCAATGGTGGGTAATGTTTCAGACTAAGGCAAGGTCTTCAATTGAAACTCCGGTAGACTCATTATTCTTTCAAGAGGAGATAAGTGATGTTGCTTCAACTCTTTGTGCTCCAAATGAGATTTGAGACTACGATTTTGACGGGTAGAAAGACCAAAACGAGGATATAATGCTTAACGATAATAATGATTCTGATAATGGCAACGAGGATGATAATGATGAAGATGATCTACAAGATTATGAGATATTTGAAGATTTTGATGATGATGATGATGATACGGAAGAAGATTTAGACCCATTTAATTTTATGTAGTTATAACACCGTGAATCATACATTAAATTTTGTAGTGTTCTATGAACTTCTAAAACCCTTTTCTCTCTAAAACCCTATTGGCGTGTGCTTAAGGTGGTGGTCTTAAGCGGCGCTGACGCCATGGCTCGAGGGTGTGGAGCGAAGAAAAGTGCTCAGAAAGGGAAGGGGAAGTCTGAGGGGCCTTCTTCGTCGCCAGTTCGGAAAACAAAGTCCGTTGATGAAGTTACAGGGGTTGAGGCAATGCGTATACCAAGTCCGATTCGGGAGAATGATCCAACTGAGGAGGATGAGCTAGATGAAGTGACGATAGTGAGAACTCCAGTAACAATAGAAGATAAGATTCAACACGCGATGGAAAAGGCAGTACTATCTGATTGGCTAAATGTTATTCAATCTGGATCAAAGCCGGCAAGTGCTCCTCGATTGTCATGAGCGGAAGGTGTTGAGGAAACTACTACCCCGGTAAGTTTGAATCCAACCAGCAATGTTGTAACTATTGATTCAACTGATATTCAAGAGGAGGTAGAATACTAGTCCTCTACTCCTGTGTGTTATGTCCTTGGGGCCAACCCACCCTTTTCCGTAATGGAGGGGTATTTTAAGCGAGTTTGGGGTAAATATGGCATAGATAAAATTGATGGAATGGGGAAGGGTATGTTTATTGTTAAGTTTACATCATTAGAAGCCTGCTTGAAGGTGAATCAGGAGGGATTCCACTTTTTTGACCAGAAGCCTTTGATTACCAAACTATGGGAAGCTGATATGGAATTTGATAAAACTAATGTTGATGTGGTGCCTATATGGATCAAGTTACCTAGTCTTGCATTTAAATATTGGGGTGACAGGAGTTTGTCGAAAATTGTGGGGCAAATGGGCAGAATGATTAAGATGGATGCATCCACGAAGAATAAGGAAAGATTAAGTTTTGCGCGAGTAATGGTGGAGGTGAATATTAAGCAGGATTTTCCTGATACAATCAGGTTTTGTAATGAGCATGGTGTGATAGTGGAGCAGAGTGTGGAGTATGAATGGAAGCCAATTCAGTGTGGGAGATGTTCTGGGTTTGGACATGAAGAAGCTCAATGTAGGAAACAACTAGGGAGGAAAGTGTGGAGGCCTAAGAAGCAAGTGCAAAAGGACTCTGAGAGGTTCACTGTTGTGGGAAATCAGACTAAGATCAGTACAATGCAAGTTATAGTGCCTGTGCATAATGCATTCCAGGTGCTGGAAGAGAGTGAGAAGGAAATAGGGCCTGAAGTAGAAGGGCCAACTGGGGAGAAGGAGATTGGGGGAATGACAGGAGAGGAAAATGTGGCAAACCAGGGGGACAATGGAGCTGTTGCTGTAGTGGAAGAAGGGTGGGTGATGACACTCCCTCAGCCAAATGGATAACATCTTAGCTTGGAATGTAAGAGGAATAAACAGCAAGGTGAAGCAACAGGAGGTGAGGAGATTTATTGTTTCCCATAATATCAAGTTGTTTAGCCTCTTAGAAACTCGGGTTAAAACTCCAAACGTAGGTGTAGTCTATCTGAATCTATGCCAAGGATGGTGCTTTACCCATAATAATAGTTGTCATGCTAATGGGAGGATAATGATTGGTTGGTGCCCACTAGCTTTTTCTGTGGATATTATACATATGAACAGCCAATTCATTCATTGCTTTATTAAACCTAGGAATGGTGATGGCTTTGAATGTACTTTTGTTTATGCATTCAATGATCCAAGTAGTAGAAATGAGTTATGGAGTGGGATGAAGTATATTGCAGTTCATAGGAAGGCTCCTTGGATTCTAATGGGGGATTTCAATGCTCTTAGTGAGGTTGAAGAAAGAATTGGTACAGCTGTGAGGACTTCAGAGGTGGCTCCTATGAGAGATTGTTTGATGACTTGTGATCTAGTGGATGTGAAGGCATCAGGGAGGCATTTCACTTGGAACAATAAACGGGAGGGAAATGCCAGATTGTTTTTAAGAATTGATAGAGTGATTGCCACTCATGACTGGGTGGACAAATATGATATGGCTAAAGCCTCTTTTTTACCTGAAGGTAATTATGACCACACTCCAGTACTGCTATGTGTTTATCCAGATGAAACACAGAAAAGACCATTTAGGTTCCATAACATGTGGTGCAACCATCACTCACTGATGACTACAGTGAGACAAGCATGGGAAGGGATTGTACAGGGTTGTGCCATGTATAGAGTCTGTGTAAAGCTTAAAAGGGTTAAGGAAGCATTAAGAATCATGAGCAAGGAGGGATTTGGAGATGTGGAAGCAACTGTGATTAAAGCACAACATGAGCTGAATATAGCCCAAGATTTGCTTCACAGACATCCAGATGATAGTGGTTATGGGCAGAAAGAGGAGGCCCAGATGGCTTTAAATAAGGCAAAGAAGAATCAATTTGCATTGCTGCAACAGCAAGCCAAGATCACTTGGCTCAGGTGTGGAGATGAGAATTCCAGAGTCTTCTATCAAGCAATTAAGAAAAGAAGGGTTCAAAATAAAATTCATGCCATTAATAGAAGTCATGGCACATGGGTGAACAATAAGAGGGATGTGGAGCTGGCTTTTCTGGAGTTCTATGAAAACTTATTTGGTAGAAAAGAGCAGAGGCAGCAGGTGCTAGAAGCCCTTATTGACAAAGGGAACAAGCTTACTACAAGCCATGTCCAGCTTCTTAGTCGAGATTTTACAAGAGAAGATATAAAGAGGGTAATCTTTAGAAGATGAGAAGGCTCCTGGGGCAGATGGTTTTAACAGCAAATTTTTCAAGCACTGTTAGGAGATTGTTGGAGATGACATCACAGCAGCAGTCCTTGATTTCTTTAGCACAGGTCAGCTTTTCAAGGTAATCAATGTAACAACACTCACAATGATCCCAAAGGTTAAATGTCCAGAGAGTGTGGCTGAATTCAGACCAGTAGCTTGTTGCACAATACTATATAAGTGCATCACTAAATTGATTAGTGAAAGGCTTAATTTGATCCTACCTAAGGTGGTTTCATGTAGTCAAGATGCTTTTGTTGCAGGAAGGAGCATCCTTCATAACATTCTTATCTGCCAGGACCTTGTAAAACTATATAACAGGAAGACTACTAGGGCTAGTTGCATGATGAAATTGGACTTAAAGAAAGCATATGATACGATTAGCTGGGACTTTATCAGACAAATGCTTACTAGAGTGGGGTTCCCTAGTGGTTTTGTGGACAAAATCATGCTTTGCATCACAACTCCCATGTTTTCCATCATGATAAATGGATCCATGTGTGGTTTTTTCAAGGCTCAGAGGGGGTTGAGACAAGGAGACCCCATGTCTCCTCTAATTTTTGCATTATGTATGGATTACTTGGATAGAATCATAAGCTATGTTAGTGAACAACAGGGGTTCAAATTCCATAGAATGTGCAAAGAGCTCAAGCTGACACACTTAAGCTTTGCTGATGACCTATTACTATTCTGTCATGGAGATTTCAGGTCAATATACACACTACTCCAAGGAGTTCAGATGTTCTCTAATGCATCTGGGTTAGAGGTGAATAAGAACAAGTCTGAAGTGTATTATGCTGGGATGGATGCTAATGAGATTCAAAGGGTTACTGATGTCAGTGGTTTCTCTATTGGCTCTATGCCCTTCAAATACTTGGGGGTAACAATATCTCCCCTTAGAATGAAGCAGAGAGATTGTATGGAGTTGGTAAGCAAAATGGTGGGGAGAATTCGTGTGTGGAGTTCGAGGAATCTGTCTTTTGTTGCTCGAAGTCAACTAGTGAAGAGTGTCTTAATGAGTATTCACGTGTATTGGGGTCAATTATTCATCTTCCCTAAGAGTGTGCTACAAGAGATCAACAGCATATGTAGAAGTTTTTTGTGGACTGGTTCATACAACAATAGCAAACCAGGTGCTGTAGGATGGGAAGAACTGTGTAAGGAGAAAAAGGCTGGAGAGTTAGGCTTCAGAGACATCCATCTTTGGAACTTGGTGGCTGTGAGTAAGTTGGCTTGGTGGGTGGCGCAAAAGAAAGATAATCTATGGTTTAAATGGGTGAGCAGTATCTATATTAAAGAGGCTTCATGGGATACTTATGTGGCTCCTACTACAGCTAGTTGGGCTTGGAAGCACATCTGTAGAGCTAAAAATGAATTACATGATAAACTGAGGGGTAGAAAATGGTTGAATTGCACCTCATTTAGTATTAAGAAGTATTATAATGAAGCTCACATCACTACAACACACCAACAATGGAGTTATTGTGTATGGAATAGACTTACTATACCTAAGCATAGGTTTATCATGTGGATGGCTGTGAGGGAGAGGCTCAAAACCAGTGCTAGGCTCAAGAAGATGGGCATCAGTGATAATGAGAACTGCCAAATTTGTGCTCAACATGTTGAAGACACTGCATACTAATTTTTTGGGTGTGATTTTAGTGCCAGATGCATAAGACAGATTGCTGAATGGCTTGGAATTGGATGGAATGCTAGGAACTTAGTACTGACTTGCAGATGGCTTCGCAGCAGATACAAAGGCTCCAGGTTCAGGAGGCAGGTGGTCATGGCAGCTACTGCAGCAACTGTTTATATGATTTGGTGTAATAGGAACAAATCTTATTAGGAGAGTATAGTTAATTCTGTTGATAGTACAGTTAAACACATTAAGTTCATTGTAAAAAATAGAGTTGTGCAGCTTATAGGAAGTAAAGTTAAAGAAGTAGATAGGAAATGGGTTGAGGAATTGTAATTAACTGGGAATGTCCAGTTGGTTTGTGGGGGTAGCTGATTTGCTCCTCCTTTAGGTGTATTGGTTGCTTGGTTAATTTTACTACTTGATTACCAAAAAAAAAAACTTCTAAATTTTGATACATTGTATTATGTTTGGTGGATTTAGTAATGATTGGTTTTGTAATTCATATTGTTTACACTTTATATTATATAATATGATGAGTTAATTGATTCTTATTTTATCTTTAAATTTGATATAATTTTTTTTTTGAAGTTTATACTACATTATTCTTTATACTAACTAATCTGTGTTATTTGGCTAATAATTTTAGATGTCTTCTTCTAGCGGGAGAGGGAGAGCTTCAGGAGGCCAGTCTACGCCACATCCACCGAATGATCCTGAGGGCGAGACTCCTTTATCGAACATGATATTGTCACCACAGAGGAGCAGGGTGAAGGCACGCATTCCGCAAACAATCAGTTGGACCCTACTACGCTATCACGTGATCCTTCTGGTGGTGGATCGGGATTTCCTTGTAGGACTTAGACTTATAGTCTTTTTATTAGAATATTATATATTTTGAGAAAAATGATGTTTAATTTTGGTTGTTGGAATTACTATTAGTTCTATATTGTGGAGAATATGATGTTTAATATATGTTGTAACAAACCTATTATTTTGATATGAAATGGAGAATTAGTTTATATTGTGATAAACATAATGTTTTTTTTTAGAAAACAATATCAAATTACCGACCGCATAATGGTAGGCTTACCCATCTAAATACGCTGTCTAACCTAACAAAAGTAGTAGGTAAAATGTATAAAACGGTTGGTAATTACCTACCGTTATCTTTAAATTACCGACCGCCAAATATCCAGTAGGTAAATACCAACACATAGCTTGTAGGTGATTACCTACCGCTCTCACCAACCGCACAGCAGTAGGCGATTACCTACTACCAATGAACGGTCGGTAATCTCCCAAAAGTGGTAGGTAATAATCTACCGTCCGCTTATTAGTGGGTGATCTGAAATCACCAACCAGCCATATACCGACCGAAAATCAGCGACCGTTCAGCAATCGGTAATATTTTTACTGATCGTTTTTCGTGTTTTACCAACCGATTTAGGCGGTCGGTAAAAACACGGATTCTTGTAGTGAAATCAAAGGAACAAAGAACAAGGAGGCGTCGACAATCCTTAGCAGTGGCAGAAGCAGCACAACACAGTGGTGGTGGATGAGATTGTGGTGTTTGTGATGTTCCTTGGTGAAGAAGAAAGAAAATTGGAGGAAGAACAAAATCATGTGGTAAAGGAGAGAGGAAGTATGGGCCTGCTGCTTTGATTTGTGAGGAGGAGAGAGAAAATTTGTGTGGTAAAAATAATTGGGTTTAAGTATTTATAAAGAGGCTTTTTGTTTTAGGTTTAGGAAAAGGAGATTGGGATTAAATAAAGTTTGATGATGATTAGGATTGATGAATTAGAATTCCTAAAAGCAATAGAAATCATTTTCCTAATCCGCTTACTCTGATCTGACCTGACTGGTTGAGATTCTCAATTGCATGCTTACTCTGCCTAGTATATTTAAACATAACTTAGTTTGAAATGATTTATTTATTTCAAAAAGGTTGATCATTTTGTAAGTCAAAGAAATTATTTAAGGTTTTGAGGAAGTTAATATATTTTGTTAAGGCATGCTTTGAAAAATATTTGAAATACTACTTGGACTTGGAAAAGAAGTTTAAATGGGCTTGAGGAACCCAAATTCTAAGTGGATTTGGAAAATAATTTCTATTGATTTTAGGAATTCTAATTCATCAATCCTAATCATCATTAAAATTTATTTAAACCCAATCTCGTTTTCCTAAGCCCAAAAGGAAAAGCCTCTTTATAAATACTTAAACCCAATTATTTTTACCACACAAATTTTCTCCCTCCTCTTCACAAACCAAAGCAGTCGGCCCATACTTCCTCTCTCCTCTTCCACGTGATTTTGTTCTTCCTCCCATTCTCTTTCTTCTTCTTCAAGAAATACTTTCTTCTTCACTAAGATACGTCACAAACACCACAATTTGATCCACCACCACCTTGTTGTGCTGCTGCCGCCACTGCTAAGGGTTGTCGGCGCCTCCTTGGTCTTTGTTCCTTTGATTTGTTGGTTTAATTCTTTGCTTCCACCTCAAGTTTTAATTAAAGATCATGTTTTTATGTTTTATTTTAGCACTAATCATGATTAATAACTTTGATTTACTATTTTAATGATTAATCTTGGATTATATATATTATGTATTAAAACAATAAAATTTCAAATTTGATTATTATTTTTAGATTGGATTTTTAATTATCAGAACATGGATTTTTATGGTGTTAAATATTGGAAAATCATAGTAGCATGTTATAAACTTTGAGATTGATTTAATTTTAAATTAAGCATGTTTAAGTATGTTTAAAGAGAGTTTTATAATTTTCTAAGTTGCTGGAATTTTAAAAAGGGCTTTAACAATGGAGTTTTGTGGATTTTAATTACTAGTATAGTAGTACTATACTAGATAAAATAAGTAATTGAAGTTTTAATGTTAAAATCAACTTTTAAATATTTTTAAAGAGGATTTAAAGTATTTTAAAGTTGCTGGATTTTATTTAGATTATTGACTTTGATTTATATTGGTTGTTTTAGGCAGAGATTATTCAATATGTGACTTTTAAAGTGATCAAAGGTGGTCTGTCATTTTGTTTACACAAGGTACGTACATACATATGTGTAATGTGATGTAGTATCATGATTTAAGGAAGGAAAAGTTGTAGTATATATCATGTATAGGAACTTTGTAAGTTCATATGTGATTTCTAGTATGACTGGATTTTACATGTTTTATGCCTGTGTGCAAATATGTTGATTATGAGATTTGATTATAAGTTAGTTATCATGCTTGTATGGAATATTGATGCAAGCATGTGGTTGGAAACTTTAGCTATTGATTCACATGGGGGAATTAATATATTTTGAGATTGAATCATGTGTTCTCTTATAGTATTATTTTCACAACTTTATAAGGATCGTGGGCCTTATTTGATAAGTTGATAAATTATGATTGAAAGGTGATTGTTAGCTAGGTTCAACAAATAAGAAAGATTGGAGTAAAAGGAAGTAATCTTGGATTGTAAGTTGTGTGATCACTTATTAAATCCTAAGATAAAAAGTAGTTCAGTTGTGAATGTTTGATTTGATATTTCTGTGTTACTTGTGTGTCATAACAAGTAATAAATTGTAAATCACGTAAAGTGTAACTTGGATAGTAATAAACTTTAGAATGGTGCACGTCTGAAGTTGGACAATCAGGAGTTGGAGTACATGGTGGTAGCCCATGACTTTTTCTGGGAAACGGATTGATCATCTTTCCTAGTTTTCAAAGGTTCCTCGATATTGCAGGTCATTCTGGAATACGAGTCGCGCCCGTATCTCGTCTTCCTAGGTGAAGGCAAGTTTAGTTAGACAACTCGATCCAATAACTATTCCATTAAAGCAACAAAAAGATGGTTAAAGTTTAGTTCAGTAACAGTTATCTGCAGAATGTTAGATTGTTATATTATTATTTAAACCTACTTATTATTTATTAGTATCATGTTAGGAATGGTTATGCATTATTATGTAATACTCAGCTTTGCTGATTATATGCTTTATTTGTGATTGTTGATCATGGCTTCGCCTTACTGATCCAGTGATGACCCATTTTGGTGAGCAGATTCTTTAGAGCATTGACATTTACAAGTTTGTAGATGTTGCATCATGGGGATTTGGGAATGGAGAGCCTGTGTTACAAAATTGTTATATCTATTACTTTAGTAGGAACATGTTATATTAAGTTTGGTTTTGAAGTAGACATTTATAATGTGTTTGGTTTTAAATACTTATTTATTAATTATATAAGGTATGAAGTTTAGTTAGTTATATGTTTTCCGCTGCAAGCTAAGATTCTGAATAAGCCAATACGTTGTCACACAAGCGATAATGCTTTGGTAATTCTCTATATTTTATATTGAAAAAGTATTTTTGGAAAGAGAATATTATCAGGGTGTTACAAAGTGGTATCAGAGCTTTATGTTATTTTCGAAACTTTTAGGCACCTAACTAATATATTAGTTATTTGAATATACTCTTAGAATTGCTCCTACTTTTTCGTTTTGAAAAGCGCTATTACCTTAAATTAGGAATCGGAATATATTGTTTGAAATTTTTTTAGAGGGGTCCAAATTTTTTTATATGGTCCGAAATTTTTTTTTTAAAAGTCGAAATAAGTTTTTTTTCGAATCACACGTTTGTTCGAATTTTTTTTTTTATTCTTATATGTTCGAATTTTTTTAGCATTAGTCGATTTATTTATAAAAAAAAAAAAAGGTTCGACACTTAGTTACTATTATTTTATTTAAAATTATAAGGAGTGTGCATTATTTTATTGCCTTTAAAGCTTCACTTGTTGTATTGTGAGAATGGGTAGTATAGGAAGGGCATATAAGGATAGAAATATTATATGCTTGCATTGAATAGTTAGTTCAGCATGTTATTATTTTTCTTACCTCATAACTACTTATAATTATTTTAATTCTATGCTAGTTGTTTATATTGTTGGGAATTGCATACAGGGAGAGCAGTAAATATATTATTGAATATGTTTATTTGTTGTAGATCCTTAACCATGTCTGCTAGAGTAGGAAGTTACTACAATCCCATTGTGTTAAGTGATGATGAAGTCGACGATGATAATATACCTATTAATGATTAAAAAAATACACCATTAGATTGAACTATGCATAAGATATTGAGATCAGGTATGACCAGCAATGATGAGCTCATTATGGAGTTCGACCATGCTAGGGGTCAGACCATACTAGACATTTACCGTGCATCCTTCAGGTATGAAACTGAGTCTAAATCCGAGGATGAAGAGCCCCAACCCACAAGGAGATTTAAACGACAAAGAAGATATGTCGAATATTATGATGAGAGAATATTTATAGTACACCTGGGTGTACCATGTTCATGGTACACCCAAGACTATTTTCTCCAAATGAGCAAAATGAGTGAATGAGCAAATGAGAAAAATGAACAAATGAGCAAATGAACAAACATTTCTAATCATTTAAGAAAATGAGCAAACACTTTTATTACAAAATGAGCAAAATGAGCAAATGAGTGAATGAGCAAAATGCCCATATGAGCAAATTTGGTGTCAAATGAGCATATGAAGTTTTATTTTATTACAAAAATACCCCTGGGTGTACCATGCTCATGGTACACCCGGGTGTACCATGCTCATGGTACACCCGCATGGTACACCCGGGTGTACCATGAGTGAACTCTTATGATGAGGACATAGATGAGCCTGAAGATGAGATCTTCATGCCTGAACGGTACAAGGAATCTAAGGACAAAGTTGATAATGTGATACCTTAGGTTATTATTTATGTACTTATGATTAGAGAAAATAATATAGTATAATAACATAATAATGTTGGATATTTGGAACTGTTTGAGAAATTGTTTGTTGATGTGACATTGATTGATCAAATCAAATGTTGCCTTCTTAGATTGGCACATAAGTTATATTGAAACCTAGAGTAGAGTTATATTACTTTCAGGTCACGAAGTAGGATGGCTAACAACAACGACCTAGCTGCTGCTATTTGCCTCTTGACGGAAAAATTGACTTAGGAGAGAGTTGGGCGTTCTGAGACTGTTGGGGATATGTTTAAAAGGCTCTAAGGTTAAACCAGCATATTATAAGAGCATCTCCAATGGTTGCAAAATAGGACTTGCTTGCAGTTCATAAAAGTTTCTAGCTAGTAGCCCAACCATTGAAGTAAAACAAGCAATATAGCTTGGGTGAGCAATGTTGCTCAAACAAGCTATATAGATTGCTTTAAAGTGGTGGGACCCATTTGTTAAATTACCAATAATATGCAAGAATAAGAGCTTAGTTGGAAAAGTGGGTCATATTCAAGCTAGAACTAGTTGTTGCTTGTCATTGGAGTAGTATGTAGCTTAAATTTATTGTAGCGTGAAAAGATGATGTGGCATGACAAGCAACATAGGGTTGTTGTTTGCCATTGGAGATGCTCTAAGGGGGAAAGCTGATCCAACCTTCCTAGAAAACTGGATTAGGGAGTTTGAGAAACTTTTTGAGGCTGTAAACTGTCCTGAGAATATGAAAGTGTGTCAGGTTGTGTTGTACCTTAAGAGGGAGAGTGGAGCTAGATTGAGTGTTGTATGTATATATTTATATAAGTTATTTTTAGTATGTATACATATTTTAGTATGTATATATTGGAGTGGAGCTAAACTAAGTTATGTTTAAATATAAATATATACATACTAAAATATATTTATAAAATTACGGGGGATTACAGCTTTTTTATCACCCCACTCTTACCATTTTCTACTCCCACTCCCCTGCCACGCCTCCCCTTCCTCCCCCTCCTCAACCACCAGTCCCCCTCCCCTTCCTCCCCCTCCTCAACCACCAGTCCCCCTCCCCTTCCTCCCCCTCCTCAACCACCAGTCCCCCTCACCTTCATCCCTTTCCCTCCTCCCCCACCCCTTCCCACCGAGAAACCCCCTACCCCACCCCTTCCATTCACACCACCACCCCTACCACCCATTGTCACTTTCCTTCACCCCCACTAACACCCTTCCCCGCACCCCAACCCCCCCTCCCCCCACCACCCCGTCGAATTCCCCCCCTAACCCCCTTCGAAACCCCCTTTCCCTAACACCCATCATTGTTGTTGTTTGGTTGCTGATTGGGGTGATGGTCCCTTGCACCTTCCGTAATTCTCTCTCCTCTACTCGCGTATTTGCCGTTGGTGTCGCTCGTCTGCCACTAGTAATGCTACCACTATTGTTCGACACCACATCTTGGCGATGTTTTGTTGTTGGTGTGGAACAATGGTATAGTTGTTGGTGTTGTTCTGTTGGCAGTCGCTGCTGCTGTGGTGACTCTTCTTCTTGACTTTCGGCTCCCTGTTGCTCCCTATCTTGCTCGTATTCTTCTCTCCTCTGTCTTGCTCTTATTGCTAGTGCTTCTCGCTGCCTTATCTTGGTGTTTTCAAAGGCACTTTCTCCATGTGTTGTGGTGTTGTTGTTGTAGTTGGGTTAGGGGAGGGGGGTTTCAAAGGAGGTCGGGAGAGGGGGGGAATTTGACGAGGTGGTGGAGGGAGGGAGGATTGCTAGGGTGGTTGAGGGGGGTTGCTGGGGGTAGGGGAGGAGGATTGTGGTGTGGGAAGGCTAATAGTGGAGGTGAGGGAAGGTGGCAATGGGTGGTGGGGGTAGGATTGGTGGGATGAGCACAGGAGGGTGAGGGTGGGGTTGAGGGTGAGGGATAATGGAGTTTTGGTTTACAAAAGCTAATAGAGAAAATAAAAAAGAAATAAAAAAAAATAACCTTGCTAACAGGATACCAATCATCTAGATGCATTTTGACGAACCTCCCAATAGTTGGGTTATTTAAGAATAACTCATAGTTCGAGGTATTAAAAATGGACAGGCCAAAGTTAGGAATATTTTGATCCATTTTTCCTAGACTAATTGGTATGAAAAAGAGTTAAAAAAAAATTGGAAACCACAAAAAAAAAATCTCTTCCTTAAACTTAATGGAAGTACCTATAATCAAGTCTTAATTTTAAACCAAGACTTGCAATAAGAGTTGGTCGTATAATGGAACAAATCAAAACCAATTCAAAAATAATACACAGGATAGAAGAAGATATTTAGGATCCCACACCGGTACTCTTTCAATACTAGATTCCTTATTCTCTTTCCATTTCTTCTTATTTATCGCTAACTATTGCTCAAGAGGCATCCACTCCACTTCTAATTCAAGCTCTCCAGATTCGACATTCTGGAGCTTCAATTGCATCTCTTGTTTGACTTTTCCATCGACAATGTTGATTATGCTATCTTCTACAAGGGCATTATCATGTGATTTCAACCATTTCCCAATTTGCATATTACCAAACATTCCTGGATCCCCATAGGCCATCGCTGAGGTTATCAATGGCTGGATATCAATCTCTGCTTCACCCATGATGTCATCAGCTGAGAATGTGTCATGATCAAACACTTTCTGCAGTGTGGAAACAGAAAATAACAAAACAAAACACAAAACAAATTAGAAAAATAAACCTAGAATTGGTTGAAGTTGAGGCAACACAAATCCATGAGCCAATCATAAATATAAAATTCCATAATGGGACTTTCTACAGTCACAAAATATAACAAAAAAGTCATTTATAGGAATAGCATTGTATAGGGACCAGTTGGTCGATGGTGCGCACGAGTGTAGCTGTGTAGGTAGTGGATGGTGCGCACCATCCAAAACGCGGCAACACAAGGCATAAAATGCAGGTTCATTGAACCAAAAACGCACGGAAAGAACATATGCTGATCTCCGATAAACATCGAAAAACATAAAACTTATTTTTTGAATTCGTTACTTTCATTATCCCACACAAATTTTCAGAGATTTTCTATCTCTTCTCCACAAATCTACCAACATCTCTCTAACTTCTCTCTAACCTCTCTCATCCAACTCTTCAAATTCTTTATTTTTTGACACAATTTTCTTACATGAAGATGAACACAAGTTGCAAAGCAAAATCGATAACATAAGGTATTAGATCTATGCATTTGATAAGAAAAGAGAACATTCTTTTACATTTTACACTTTCATTTCTTATTTTTTTCCTTCTTTAGTGAAAATCTTGATAGTGGTTTGTGAAAAAATGAAAACAACCTTGTAATTAATTCGAATGAACAAAGGAGCAAGCCCAATGAACAAAGATGAACGAGTTCAACATCTAGAAAAAAAAACCAAGTTCGTTGTATTATTATAATGTACTCACATTTGTGTTGGTCATATGTCTATTATATTTAGCCATATGTTTATTATGTGTTTGTTAAGATGTTAGGTGTAGTTGCTCATATTATCATTAACACGAATTATGACATAAGTTTATTGTTCTGTTAGCATATGTTCCCTGAACACATGTTAGCCAAATGTTTATTGCAATTCATCCATATGTTCATTATGTGTTTGTAATATATTTAATGAAATGATATGAATTAATGATGGGTTGATTATCATATATTTGTCTATGAATGTGTAATATTTATTCAAATTTTTTTTGTATGATTATATGATGTTTATTGTACTATTTACAAATACAAAGTACATAATTTTAGGCTAATGTTCCTTGTATTATTAACATGTTCATTTTAGTTACATGCTCGTTATATTTGGTCATATATTTATTGTGTGTGGGAGCATGTCCATTGTATTATTAGAATGTGTTATTTGTATGTTTGATAGATTATGTTCATTGTATTACAAGCTTAAATAATTTTATTTTGAATACTGCTCTTTGCTTTTCATGTATAAGTGCAATTCGACTAATTCAAAGACAACTAATGATAAGTTACGGTGTCGAGATCTCACAAATCAAATCAATCCAAAACGGAAGGAAGCTCAGAAGCAAAAAATATCTTCTTAATGAACTCAATAATGTTTAATTAACAATACATGTTCTTTTGTAAGACCCTGGTGTTCATATAGGATATATTATATTATTTTAGTTATATTTCTATATTTGCGTACATATTAAATTTTGAATTAACCATCTTTTGTAATTACTTGTCTTTTTTATAATTATATAACTATTCAGTTGGGTTATTCACTATAGATAGTATGTTATTCATCGCAGAATCATATTTGTATGCTACAAAGAATAAACATAAATATCCATCATAATGAACCCATAAGTAATTCGAAAGAACATTTTGAATAACTTGGATGAACAAACTAACAATTTGAATCAATAGTATGTAAATTAAGTGAGAAATGAATAATAGTATATTTGAAAAATATTTTGAAATTTGAAAATTAGCGGCAATTTTAAATTTTGAAAATTCGTAAACATACTAAATTTTGGAATTAGTCGAAAATGTTCAATCCAAAATTGCAATTGTTCATTCAATAGAAAACATGTGTTTATTACACTAAATTTTTCATCAATGTTCATTCCGAAATTGCAAATGTTCAATCAACAATAGCATGTGTTTCTTATACTATAAATGTTCATTGGAATAAACCAGATGTTTATTGGTTTACAACGGACATGGAGTGAAAAAGTTGAAGAAAGAGAAATTGAGGTGGATCCCACAAATGTTTAATCCGAAATTGCAAATGTTCAATCAACAATAGCATGTGTTCATTATACTACAATGTCCATTGGAATAAACTGGATGTTTATTGGTTTACAACGCACATGGGGTAAAAAAGGTTACGGAAAGAGAAATAGAGGTGGGTCCCACAAATGTTCATTCCAAAACTGCAAATGTTCATTCTAAAACTGCAAATGTTCACTGGAAACTGTGCACACCTTCGAGTTTTCAGTATAGGGACAAGTCTCTTTAGCGATAACTACTTTTATATAAATTACCAAAGGGAAATTTCACATGTCGTTCTTAAAGATAATTCTATTTAGGAGGACAAGGAATTTAACATTCGTACACCATTAGCAATTGAATTATGATGTGACCTTTCTATGACCACTAAATGCTGAGATGGTGCTCTTATATTGAAGTTTACAATTGTACTAAATTTGAATTTCATGACAAAGGAAATAGAGGGAGAGCAGGGAAAGGGAAGGGAAAAAGTTATCTTGGTTGGATAAGGGGTTGGAGAAAGGACGGAGAGGGAGAGAGAAGGATCCATTTTCCCACCCTCTGTAATAAACACAATCCTTTTGAAATTGTGTGGATTTGGAGGGAGAAGCTCCACCTTACTCCTCATTTCCCCTTCCTTTCCCTTATATCTTGCTATCCAAACAAAGTCGAAAACTCTCGCTCAGCCCAAGGTATGCCTTGTTCTTCCTAGTCTCAGCCAATACACATTCCAGTAACTTCATCTATGAGCACCATCTTGTTACCAAAACTCAAGGAACCTGCTTCTTCAAACTTCTCCATCCTCCTCTTTCTCACTCTTACTCTCACTCTCACTCTCACTCATGCTATTTAGGCTCACAAAAACATGAGATGTGACAAGTGTCACATGGTCAAACATTGTCCAATTTGCAGATATATACAGGCTTACCAATTGTTACAGGTCCATAGCTCAAGTGACAAATGAGAAGAGATGTGATGAAGAAGTGTTCTTATTTTAATGAGGTGTGGCAAAAAAAATTCTATAAAATAAATAATAAAAAATACGAGGGGTCGCGATTCTAAGTGAAAAGCGTTGTGACTCTAGTGAAGAAGTGTTGTGGCTCCAACTGTAATGAGCTAGCCTACTAGGAGGGGTAGAAGGGGTAATTTATAATTAGTCTTCTTAGGGTAGCTTGGGGAGGAAGATAGATAGTAGAGGATAGAGTCAAAATTTGCTCTGAATAAGGGAGGGTATCAAAGAGAAAGATATCCAGATTATTGAGTTGTTAATTTAGTTTTGTTTAGCTTTTGGGAGTGAATCAGGCCCCTCTAGTGCTTGGTAAACTATCCTTTTAACTTTCTTTTTGCTATAATATCAGTACAAACTCTTTCTCCTTCCTGTAGTCAACAATTTATGTTAATTCTCAACACCAACCTTAGGAAGAAGATCTTTGGGGTGTGACTCTCAAGTAAAAAGTGTTGTGACTGACAGTATGTAAGAAGTGCTGTGTTGTAACTCTAGACATCTCTTATGTAAGACACTTTCTTATGTATTTAAGGAAACGTAAACCTATTATTGATAATCAACATCAAGATTTTAGTAATGAGTCCACATCAAGATTGTAGTAATGAGTCCACATCAAAATTGTAGTGATGAGTAATCCATGTGAAAAGTGAGTCCCCGTATAAAAAATTCCAGATAAAAGGATGCAAAAACCAGGAAAACAGAAAGCACATTGCGCTCAAAGAGCAAAGTGAACAGAAACTAATTATGAAAAAAGAGTGTCTTACCAACTTTACAGGTCCATATCGTTGAGGTACAGAAAGCATAAGTTCCTCATTCCAAATAGGGTTTAGGTTGCTCTTTACAACAGATGTTTGTATATTCTGGAGCATCAAATTGGGAATTTAAAAAAAAAAATCAGTTCATAATGTTGTGGGTACACCAACTTTAACAAACAACAGATACATCATCCTACTAATTGGGGGTGGGGGTGGTTTGGTATAGCTTCAACCCGAAAACGGTCTTCCTTATGGATCCTTAGTCACGCATAGCCCAAAGCTGAAAAGGTAGTAGAAACACAAGTACATATGTATGTTACTTCAACTCTTTATCAATCTTAAGTACCTATGTCAAATGCTTGACACTCCTACAATAGTATGTAATCCTCAGCTGACTTCAGGTTTCATCCTGACACCTCAATTTTTGTTGATCCACATTTAGTAGAGGAAAATTACAAACATAGGAGGATGACAAAGAGAATGTCAAGCAGTATGTGCTTGAAAATGGGAATCTAATATGTGCATATAATGTGCCATGGAAAAGTCTTTTAGAATCAGACATCTGCTCATGAATACTATTTCCCTGCACCCATATCTAATTTTAAGGACAAGATGTCCTGTCTGAAATTTTGAATCTTGCCCTGTATGATTAGTCTATGTACAAATACCATACATGTGAACGTGAAGAAGCAAACAGGGTAACCAGACATGCAACTGATATCTCAAAGGCTATATGAAGTATCAAAAGGTTCAGTTAGAGACTAGATTAGCTCACCTGATGCCCAAGATTCAGGACAACATAAGGATCACTTGATAACATGTCTCTAACAGCTAAAGTTGTCCCTTTCACTACTTTGACCTTCAATACTCCAATAAATTCAACCATTCCTTCCTGTTTAATAAATCCGTATATCGTATAGACAAAAGTCAGATATCATTTCAGAAAAAATGTAGAACGTGATTTCACAATAAAATTTGCAGATTGAATCACATGTTAATTTGACAAATAAAATTAAAATACATATGCACACAAATCAATCTGAATTTTAGTCCAACGTCCTGTTTACAGAATTCATTTAGAGGCAATCAGGCATAATACAGTAATTGCTAAACCCGTGGTTGGTCAAGTATTTTGACCTCCTAGTAAAACTTGGAAGGGGTTTGAAGAATAATCCCTTCTCAAAGATGCAATAATAACCTAGCCTGCACAATTACATATAACAGAAAAACTTAGGTGGTGTTTTGGAATATACTCACCTAGACCTCCCATACGTTTTACCTACAGCAGGTGGACAGCTTACTAAACTTAGATACCTTCTAGAAGAATGTTTCTGTTATTTATGATCAGTAGATTTGCTGGGTCATGGTTTGCTATAGAGAGAAACGAAATAGCTGAGGTGTAATTAGGAGCATCTTACTGTTGGGATGACTCTATAAATAGAGCTTAGTGCTATGAATGAAGGCATTGAGAAATTAGCCAAATTATTTGTATTTGGAGAGAGACTGCCTCTCGAAAGCATTACACTATCCTCACCCATTTCTGGGTTTATCTATGTCAAGCTTTCCTCTGTTCTTCCCTTATATTTCTGGCTGAATTATTATTTTACTAGTGGGTTCACCACACGTTTGGTTTGGGGTTTTCTAGAAAGGGTAAGAGAATCAAATAGGTTGATTCTCTTACTTGTTGTTTGTTAACACATTTTAATCATTCCCTTTACCCTTCCCTTTATCCTTCCCTTTACCCCCAAGTCCTGTGCTTCCATTACTGGTTTGTCAAGTATTTTGACCTCCTTGTAAAACTAAGGTTTCGCTTACCCTTTCCCTCTACTCCATGGTCACCTTGACCAATGATTGACCACTACTCCAACCACATAAACCACCACTCGAACCACCAAACCAACCACTGACCCACCACCCGAGCGGCCTAGCCACCGACAGCAGTACAGCACCATTCCGGCCACCCTAACCACCACGCTGCCGCGGGGAAAACCACTCCATAAGCCATAGCACCACCACCGAACCACCGGAAAAAAAAACCCACCGCCATAAATTCATCATCACTTCCTCCGAAACAACACAACCACCCAAAATTCCACCCACAACACTTGAAAACCCATAAGCACAAAAATTTGAAGAAAAATATCAAGAGCAAAAACAGATGAATACTTCTTCTCATCGAATATGGCTTCAGACGTCAAATTCGGCCATGAAAACTTCAGATCTGAAGTTTTTACGGTCGAATTTCACCTTTAAAATCTCAAATTTCATCTTCAACAGTGGTAAAGAAGGAAAGAATAGGGGAGTTGGTTAGGAGCAGTGGCGAGTAGTGATGATGGCCTGATGGGTGGCGGATACAGATGGAACTGAGGTGGAAGTGGTGAAGGGGGCAATTTAAGGTTGTGGTGGTTCTTGGGAGAGGGGGAGGGATAACATGGTGGAGGAATGGTGGAGAAGAGGGGGAGGGTTTTTCTTTCCAAATAACATTTTTAATCAAAGGGTTTTCTTCTCCATTCTCCTTGTTTCTCTTTCTTAAACCCTTTCCCCTACCTATACCAAACACCCCCTGAACAGATACAAGGAGCTTTACATTGTCAGGAGGGCCCTAAGTAACTTGACCAAAAGTGTCCCTTCACTAGCCCAAAGAAAGGGCATAGAATTTTAGCTGTAGCATTTCTTTCGATAGTCAGTTTGTTTTCCATTGATTAATCACATTGCACTTCAAGATCAGCAGCACAATGAAAAAGAAAGCAGGAAAGAGGAAAGAAGAGACTTACAGAGCTTTCGGATCTCTTTGATGAATGTGAACCTCGAAAACTATTCATTAGCTTCTTAGACAAGCTTGGTTGAAGCGAGTTCTTTGCAGCAGGCATTGACACAATCCGCAAGCTCGGTTTCAGGAATTCTTGAAGCTCATACTTAGATCTACATAGTCAATTGACAAGGCATATTGTATTGAAACAATATAGGTTATTATTATTAGGCCCTCCTAGATAGGCCAGTGCAATACTAATCATATGAAAAGATCATTGAACCCCACCCCACCAGCCACTTGTCAGTGAAGAGCTAAACATAGAGTGAGCTAGAGACACAATGTCATGCATTGAATAACTCCATTTAGTGCCTTGAGGACTAAGAATAATATGTAGAGCGCAACATAAGAAAGATTTGTAAGAGATAGGCTATTGAAAAGAAGGAAAATTTTCAAACGCAAATAATGGAGCATGATAAAATAATTCGATAGAAAATATAGAAGACAAACCTGATAAATCGCATACGATCATCGTGACTTGCATCAGGTCCAGGCTTTGAGGATCCATCGGGAATAAAAGCCTCATATATTGCATTAGCTGCAGCATTTCCTCCAACCTCAACCATCGCATCAATGTCTTCATCAGACCACTCATCTAATGTGACTGATAAAACCTGAAAAAATAACATTAAAATTACACTTGAAAGAAATCTTTGAACTTAAAACGTAATTGCACTGGAATTGGGGCAGAAAAACTAGGGAGCTTATATTTTCACGCATAGATTCCAAAGAAGCTATCTCCGCCACCATAGACTCATAAAATATCTCTCATTGGGTTAACATAATGCCCAAGGATGATGATTACTTCCAACAATGATTAAATTTGACTGTCACAAGTTAAATGGGCACATTCAGTTCCCTTGAACCATTTTATAAATGTTGATATTCAAAGAATCCTGGTCCTTGTATAGCCAAACAAGTTTGGAAAATAATAAAAGTAGAGCTTACAAGGTTTGTTGACCTATGAGTTAATCCATTGACCCCAAATGGACGGATAGCGCTTTGAACAAGCATTTCAACGATCTATTTCAAGCCCAATTCCGATCATAGATGAAGGAGATATCAGCAATTCACTAAATTTGGCTGCCATAGGACACCTTTGCAAAAACATATAATTAGAGGAGATCCTCAACAAAGTTATGGGAATCTGAAGATCAGCATGCACAGAATATCTACACATGTTGTACGGCTCTTTTCATCTATCTTTTCTTCTAGCCACCAGTCAAAAGCTTGCGTCAACCCATTGCATAGAAGCAAGGAATGACTGCAAAATTTTGCAGTTCCATTGATACAAAATGGAGCTGGAAACACCACTGAGACTTCCCAAAACAGGACGAAAAAACAGTAATCATTATGTAAGATTATTTCAGCCATATAAAGAGAAATAAAAATGAGTACTCCATTTCCTGTAGTTGCCTATAACTCTTTCTCATCAAACCCCCTCCAGTACAATTGAGATGAGCTCCAGTCTGATTCATGAAGATAATTAGGGAAAAGCTTTATGGACAGTTTGCCACAAAAGAGGAACAAAAAGTTGTGAAAAAAGTTTTGGGCTGGGTTGAGAACTTAACAATTGGGACCTTGATAATAATCAACGAAAAAGGCTTAGGCTATGTTTAGTTCACCTGAAATTTTCTGATCTGAACTTATCTCATCTGATCTGAACGTATTTTTTTTGATCTGATCTGAACTTATTTTTTCTGAACTGATCTGATTACAAGATCTTAAAATTTAGATTTTTCTCAATCTATAAGAAAAAATATAGTCATGTGGGGTCTTGTTTGATTCGTCTCAATGAGTACTTTATTAATATTCAATTATTATAATTTTTACTAATATGTAATGAAAGATATTTAATAATAATAATGAGTTTTTAAAACTGACTGATCTGATCTGATCTGAACTTATTTTTTTTGATCTGATCTGATTAGATCTGAAATAAGCAAAAATAAGGTGAACTAAACATAGCCTTAGTCTATGAACTCTAAGCACTAAGAATCAATTTTTCAACTGGAAAATTAACAATAGAAGTATGACCACTTGAATACTACATATAGATTTGGTTTCATGTGAGGCCCTTCTCACGGTGGGCCCCCTCATAAAATGAGACCAAACGTTATATGGGAAATTATCAACGGTAACCTTAAATATTTTACTTTTCTCAATGGTAGCCCACATTTTTACAAATTATCAATACTGGCCTGTACTTTTTCGATCTAACATACAAAATAGTGATGGTTTTTATTTAAAAGTTCTCTTAAATCTAACGTTTAACTACAGTTAACTCATTGAGTCTCCTCTTCATTTGTCATCTCACTCTCTCTCCTCAAAACTTGACCTACCCACCATTAACAGACCTTTAGTTTCTCTCCTCCATAGATCCTCCAACTCATCTCCCTCCATGACCAGATTTCTCAAAGACGACCAACATTTATTCCATGAACAACAATAGTATCATTTCCCATAAAAAAAAAAAAAACAATCTCATCATTTCGATCCATTTTCGGAAAATCAACATTAATCATTATTAAGAGTCATGTTGATTATAAATCCAAAGTGGTCAAAGAAAGCCCTTCATCTAATCCAATTAAATCACTCCAACTCAAAAACGGAGTTCCAAGGGTGAAACTAGGGTTAAAGAAACAATCAATTGCCAATAATCCTTTTTCGAAAACGATGTTGATAGTGTTGACTGTTAGTAGGATAGAGGTCAAGATAATGGGGTTATATGATGTTTTTGGAAGGGATAGGAAATCCTTTTTTCAAGGAAAGATTTTTTTGCTTAAAAAAAAAGCTACATTTATATGGATCTTTAAAAGTGGACCATCATTATAAGGCACCTATTCCTTATTTGTAAAAATAAAAATTGGAGAAAAGCAAAACACGTCGAGTTACCATTGAGAATTTCCCATATTATAAATATGAGACTTATAAAAATGTGACAACTAAATCTCATAAAACCCATAAAAATGACCCGGAACATCATAAAAGTGAGACAAGATGTTATAAAATAGAGACCTAAGTAAATGCCCTTTATTTGAGTGTTAAAAAAAGACCGACTCTTTCAAATGGGACTTATTTTTGATAACGATAAAAATAACTTAAATAAATGGATACAATCATAAATCACATTAAGTTCGTAATAATGAATTCAAAGAGAGAAAATTGGAAATCCACCCTTTTTCCTTTCAACAATATGAGGCAAAACTCCTCCTCGCTAATGAGCACCTCGACTACTTCCCTCATGACATCATGTCCCTTTCAATTCTATCTTCTTTCCCCCTTATACTCAGTGGAAATTGCGTTACACAACAGTACCACTCAAATGATGCCATACTCTGGAGAGGAGAGAGTTCTTTGCTCAAATCTAATCCCTGGACGAAAAACATTTGTCCCCCTCGTACTAATCATCTTCTTCCTCATTTATTCTGTGAAGTAGTGTTAGCAAAGGAAGCTTTTGAGGACATTGGACATGAGCAGAGCGCTTCAAGCATATTTCACCATTGAGGATAAGCTCATTATGTGAAACATAGACAAGCAGATCCTCAAAATTCAACGCTGGTATTTCCAAATTTTAGCACTTGTCCTTTAGTTTCATTTTAATCTCCACTTCGGTCTCAATTTTATAAGAGATGTGTTAGTGTGCGCGCTTGCATGTGTGTATTTATATACAAACCTCCATTTCTAAAAAAGTGCAAGAATCTGACTTTCACGTTTGCCAACGCACAATTTTGACCATTGATATCTCTAATTGTGTACTTGTAAAAGTTATGAAAAACTGATATTATGAAATATTCATTGAAACATATCAACATTTTATATTATCATTTTTGTTTTCAAGTATTATTTAAAAGATATGATCAAAGAGAAGTATGTGAATGTTGTAAAAGTCAAAGTGTTGCACTTTAAAAGAAATAGAGGAAGTATGTATTTTTCATTAAAAGTTTCTTGTTATCCTTGTAATATAGAATTGCCGCTTCCCTTATATCTGAAACGTTCTCGGTTCCATGCTACCTACCCCCTTCTGCATTGCACACATCTCTGCTCTCTACTTGATGTGATTCTTCATTTTGATTTTTGATTGAAATATTCCTATTCCCCCAGTTAACAAATAATGACTTCCCATCTTACATTTATACAGCCGGCAGTATTTTTTTCAAATGAAAAAAATAACTCTTTGAACCTTAAAATACAAAAGAACTCCTTCCCCCCTACCACCTTGAAACATCATCAACACATCAAACACGTCAAAAGTTTACCAAAAATACTCTCCAATCCCCACAGAAATTGACTGACCGTAGTTCTAAATACAAACCAAAATCTAAATACTCAATACAACACTTGTGACCTATGTCACCTGGACTCGGCTCGGAGTGTCGAGATTGATTGGTTACAGATCCGAGTGTCGGGTATGGCACTTCCAAAAAATCAGGACACGGGGACTCTGTCCGGATTTTGGACACGGGTACGGGTATGACAAAATTAATATTTTATAACATAAAATTCAATAATTAATCCAGTAATTTAGATTTTATAATTGTCTATTTGTAATATTATTAATAAAATTAAGGTATTTGTTTAAAAAGAATAACAACCTAGCCATAGGCTAAGAAGAACGAAAATGATTTAAAAAAAAAAAAAAGAACACAAGAAGGAAAAGGGAGAAAGAAAAATAAAAAGAAAAAAGAAAAGAAAAGAAAAAGAACAAATGTCACGTGAAAACAGAACAGAAGGAGAGAAAAAAAAAGAAAAGAAAAATAGTCACGTGGACTCATAAAGGCAAAGGAAAAGAAAAACAAAGAGAAAGTCAAGCGAGAAGTTCAAAGAGAGAGAAGAAGAGAAAAGTGAAGAAAGGCTACAGTAGTAAAAATACCAGCGAGTTCGAAGCTCCGGCGGGAGTCTGAAGCTCCGGTCGGCGAGTCAAGGTGACTTATCGTATTTTCCTCTTCTCCTCTTCGAACTCTAGGGTTTGAGAGTCTAGGGTTTAGAGCCGCCGTGTCCGAGTGAACTTTGCCGGATCGGACACGTATTTCGTACTGGTGACGGTGTCGTGTGGTACCGACACCGGTATATGGCAAAATTTGCCGAGTCCGGGTAACAGAGCTTGTGACACAAAAAAAAGGACATCCTTGAGGTGATAATGTGAGTCCTAAAGGCCATAAGCTGTTTCATACTCGAATAAAATCTAATTCTGCTATGATGCACGACCTAGGATTAAGGTTGGCTTGTCGTGACCAGTTTGAGTTCGGCTCATCAAATGTTTGGTTTAAGCTTGGTTTGTTTCTAAACGAGCCGAATTCAAGCCCAAAAAATAAAAGTTCGAGTACTTAATGAGCCGAACTCGAACTATATGGTATTTGGCTCGCCAACAGTTCGAATATAAAAAATTAGTATTAAAAATATGCTTCGTATATCTTATGAAATACGTTCATCAATCTTCATACTGATACAACCTAGCTACTATATTATTACTCTTCCATTCTTAGTTCCCAAAAATCCCAATAATTATGCAATTGCCATAATAAAACAATTCCACATGCCTAAGGCTTGATTAAAAGTTCGGTTCGTTTGTTTTTCAAGCATAGGAATCGAGCTTCAATAGCAGTTTCCGAACTCGAGCTCAATTTTAAAGTTTGAACCGAACGCGAGCACGAACTCAAGCCGAACTCGAGCCTTACAAATTATAATGTTATCAAGCCGAGCCTTGATATGGTTCGGCTCATATGTAGCGCTACCTCGGATGCTCAACAATGAATTACTCGCTAGTGTTTCATGTTGAATCTAACATGGTTCCATATTTCTCAAAACTTCGTTGGCAACTCCCTAACTTACCTTTCATTTTCTCTTTCATGGCAAGTGTGAACCTGTGAAACAGTGTTACTCTACTTTGAGTGTTGCATCCCGTACCAGGGACGGGTACAAGTCGAGTACGAACCAAAAAGGTCCACAAAACATCTCTAGAATGGTGGGTAAGGCAGGATTAGTCAAAGGCGTCTAGAGAAAACGCCAGAGACATCTTAGAGACGAACCCTGGGGCTTAGCATCCTCAAACCTTTTACTGGAATTTCATCCCAAAAGAGAGAAAAGAAAAGGCTTACTTGAAACTTAGATCTAGGGCTCTTTTTCCTCGGTCTACTTCTCTCTCTTAAGCAAGGTAGTGACCGGACCAACCAGTCAGGCACTCCCTTTTTTCTTTGTTGATAAATGCAGCCCATTTCTTTATGTTTCTTTTTCATGTTTTACGAAAACTGCTGGTGGAGACACTGCTCACCCCTCTTTCTGTTTTTGCTTTTTCTTCTGATAAAGCTGTTTCTTTAAGGAACTTTTAGAAAAGGCCTACATCGATTAGAAATAGAAAAAAGCTCTTAGGTATTTCTCAAATCTGTGCTGCTCACCCCACTAATTACCTTGGTTACATCTCCTTCCTGCATTCGTCCTATGGCAGGTACTTCCATTGACCTCCGCTTCTTTCCAGTAAACGGAATCAAGATGGGTCCAATTATATCTATATTAAGCAAATTGGTTTATGTACCTATAATGAGAAGATAAAATATAGGTACTTGATGCACCCATATTATTGGCTTGATGTATCTATAATGGTTAAAAGTTTAAACATCTAAATTAATTAGATTTCGGATCTGATTCAAAGATCTAGGGTTCTCCATTCAGATTCTAGACCGAAAAATAACTTGACTCGCGCTGCTTTGGTGTCTGTTGATCCAAAATATATGGCCAGAAGTAGACATCAAGAGATTTGGTACGCTAATTTGAGTGTTACAGGTCGTGCAACATAACGGATTGGTGCACTGAGGAACAGTGATACAGTATGTGTAACGTGAAAAGTGGTTCCCATATTAGAATCCAACATAATTGCTGAATAAACTCAATTTTGGAAACTACAGGAAAATTAATTCCTAGCTCTCTCCCCCCCCCTCTTCCAAAGTCAAGTAGCTCTAATAAGAAGACCAGAAACAAATGCTTTTAAAAGTTTATGTAATAAAAAATTATGCAGTAAAAGTACCTTCGAGATATGAGTTCCAAGGCTTCTATGCACACCACAACATTTTAAGCATATAAAAACTCCGATATTTGCTGATCTGGAAAAACAGAAAAATCAATTCTTAATAGATCAGCTTGCTGAAAGAAATAAGTATACGTCATAATAATTTGTACACGTGTAGAAACACAGGAGTCCCTTTCCTTCTCAGGCGGTCAGGCCTAAATTTATAACACACTTCCTCCATACTTTCTTTATTGCAACATATCAATTTTTACACTATTCACACACTACCCTTTCACCATCTGTTGTGATTTTACCAAAAGGAAGGTGTAGTCATCTGGGGTTTTTGTTAGATTCGTCTTTGATATATACCTCCAAAATATCAACTTTTTTAACTATTACCAAAAAGTGATAAAAGATATTAATGACTCAGGTTGTACATTGTCAAGTGTGGAAAGTCATACAAAATTTCATTCCCGCTGTCCATCACTGTGTTTTCGACATTCCCCACACCCTCCTTGGCCCCAAAACAAAATTATAATAAAAGAAAAAGAACCTATTATCATTTCAATTATGCTGTATCATAGTTTGTAACTAATATGGACCAGAAAGGCGTGATGAAGAAATTTTATACCAAAAGAAAAGGGGAAACTCCCTTTGCATGATTTAAAGATACACGACCCATATGCTGCCGTAGGCAAAAACATGCAGAACTCGGCTGCGTGGTGAAAGATGTTCTCGGAGAAAAATTCTCAGCCAAGCATCATCATTCACCACTGAAGCTATAAGGGCATCATCCCATATCTGTCTGGAGTCTGGACAAAGTGTATAAAATCAGTTTGCTCCAAGATATAGCACAAAATTAGTGCTCGCCAGATCATAGTATAAAAAAACTCGAAACAAGACCTGTAGCCCTATTATTATTTTATGCTTCAATGAGATCTCAACAAATATCCTTATAAAAAGATGAAATCTTTAACAATAAAGCTCCTGCCTCTGAATCAAATACTCCATTTCAAGCTACTTTTCCTAAATCCTTATCCTACTTTGCAGTGTGAACCTCTTTCTATGATAAACTTAAACAAGTATCCTGCTCATTACCCACTAACATATACCTTGTTGTCTCTCCTCACGTTCTAAATCCTCCGGATAGTTCCAAATGATAGTTCAGTGATGCTTCATATTTTGCATGAAACACTATACACATCAAAAATCTCATAAATGACCTATACAGACTTCTCTTTCTTGATGCTACAGTGACAGTCACAAATTTATTTATATTCCGCCTAAGTAACACCGATACGGGTACGGGGACGGATACGAGTACGGGTATGGGGACAAAAAACGACAAAATCAAAATTTCCGAAAACGGGTCCGGCTGAGATTCGGCAAAAAGAAAAATGTTAATACATTTTAATGAAAAATATTAGGTTCAGTTTTTTCTACATAAATCTTCTTTTATTTTTGTACAAAAATATTAAAAAACATACATATAAAACATATAAAGAATAAACTTTCATTTAGAATATATAAAAATATACTTCACCGAAAAAAGCGTATAAGATTATGAATAATTTGATTATAAAAAAATGAAAAAGAAGAAAAGAAGCGGTAGAGAAAGACAAAGTGCAAAGACTACAACTTTTATTTTTTTAGAACTACTGACAGTTGTACTACACATGTACACCAATAACACCACCCTCTCTTCTCACTTTCACGTGACATCTTCATTAGTTTAACCTTTCCCCTTCCCCTTCACCAGTCACCACACTAAAAATAAAAAAAGTAAATCAGAAGAAAAATTCGAGCATGGCTAAATAGAAGACTGCCGAGAAGGTCTGCTGCTTGTCGGAGTGTCGGACTTCTGGAGATGCGAAGGAGATACGCCGGAGAACAACGGAGGGAAGAGCGAGAGTTTCGAAGGAGTGCTGAGTCTTCTGAATTCTCAATTTCGAAGGCCAAAAACGTACCCAGTCCCGTACCCAGATGAAGACCACCGTACCCAGTTATTTGCCCCGTACCCACGTACCTGGAATCGTTTTGGGTATAAATCCCAGGCGAATCCATCCCGTACCCGGTACGGGAAACGGCGCCAGGGAGGCGTACCCGTGCTTCATAGATTTCCGTCAACCTTACTTTCCAACAGAAAAGGACTTTATCTTACAAACCATGATGCAACGGCCATATGCATCCAAATTGGAACACGCTAGAAAGAGTATACGAAAAAAAAAGATGTGAAAAATCCCCAAGAACAAGAATTAGCAACAGCTTAGTCTACTCAATTCTCATAACTACGTCCGACACTAAACGTTTTCCTCTCACATACCAAAAGCAATTGTGGCATGCACCAAATTAATATCAAAAGATTTAAAATCCTACAGAAAGAAGGCAAAGCTTCTCACTTGGAATCGGAATAATTAAGAAATGCGGTCGCGTTCGCGGGAACGGTCACGTTGTCGCGGGAACGGCTTGTAACGGGGAAATAGAATGTTTCGCGACCGACGCGGCGTGAATTTTTAAAAAAAATTCACATAAATATGTCTTAACCTTATTTGCATTTTTTTAGTTTATGAAGCATTATTGCAACATAATATAATGAAATCTAATAGAATATCATGTTTCATCAACTATATAATCAAATCATAGAAAGAATTTGGCCGACCTTTGAAAAAAACGGATGTAACGGGGATAAAAGCGTTATAATGCGGCGAGCTCGCGTTACTGAACGGACAACGCGGCGAGAAGCATGTGAATTTTATTATGGCGTTCCGTAATGGGATTTCGCGGAACGGCAAATCCAAAATCCGTTACAGAACAGCCGTTCTGTAACGGAACGGGAGAGTTTTTAACTCCCTGCCTCTGCCACTTACAATAGATCACATTTTGACCCTACGGTCTCTACCTAAGGGTGTAAAGCAATTCCTTTCAAAAAACATAAAAAGGGTGTAATAATAAGGGTGTAAGTGCACTGAATAAAGTCTAGTTCAAATTTCCTTGTCCATGAAATCGACCCACTGATGTACATTCACTAGTGCCATACTGTCATCTTCTTCCCAGATCTATACAATTTTGCTAATAACCAGGCTGGTTCAGTAGTAATTTAGAGTTAGATTGACAAATTCCAATAATTGGACAGTTCAAAACTAGATTGTATTGATATATAAGTGTAATAAAAAAACCAAATATAATCCACTCACTATTTAAGAGGTGAGAATCTCCCTCTTAAGTATTTCCTTACAGTTTCTGTATAATTTTCCTTACACCCAATCTTCCCCTTTTACTATATCACTCCTCTTTATTGCTCTATGCTGGATCAACTAACTTGAGCTTGGCTACCTCCCGACATTAGTAAAGTGGATGGCCTGTGCTTCAGCTTCAAAAAGATAAGGCTCAAGAAGATTACATTAAGAGGACATACTTTGAGATTCCAAGGTGATTAGTTTAATAAACATATATTATTTACCATTAAAATAGGTTGTTGTTGCAAAAATTAGTCAATTTAGATCGTGATATTTTCTTCTACTCAGTGACTTTACTCAACTGATAGCAAACTCATAATTATCAAGCAATAAATCCTTCATTTTAGCTTGAAGGGAGCGATGGTAGTTCCACTATGTGATCAATTCCCAAGAATGCCCACAAATTGTCCGAGCTATGGCTCACTAAGTACGATCATAAGAACTCCTGAACTTCCCTCTATTTCTACGAAAATCATATCAAGATCTGTTGGAAAAGAAAAACAACAAAAATGAAGAGCTTCTTTTCCTACCATGATCAATTGTTGATTGAAATGGATGCCATAAGAAACTTGCCCAGGTAGCTCATGGTAAGAGCAAAAGATGGAATATAACCAAAAGCCTACACATTGAAGGTTCTATATTTTTGACGAGACGTTATGCGCAATTATCAAAGCGAAACAGGATGTTTCACCTATACTTTGAGCCAAGAGGACTCGGCAAGCATGATAGCCCAGGATTTCTAAGCATACTTTATTTCATGTTTTGTAAGAAGTTCCAATGGCATGACTTCTACATCGGTCAAATGGTCCATACTTGCTCTTTATTGACCTGTATCATCCATATCCTACAGAGACCAAAATGTAATAGTCCCTTACGATACAGAAAATCTTGTTCTTTTGCTATGGATGTAAAATACACACACACATACAAGTTGTTACATGAAAGTATGGAACATCAAGTGCTAGAACAAGTCCACCAACAAGCTCTACGTACATTTGTGATAGCAGAAAATTATTCCAGTTGTATGCTCAATACATGATCTCAAAGTATTGATAGTTTCAAGAAATTATTCAAATTTGTTTGCTTGTTTTGAAAAGTGATATTCGTGCAACTTACTATAAATTTAATGATTGTGAGAAGACTTGTGGGGGTAAATGAGTAATCGATTAATAGCTCCATCGTCTATATCCTAGTTAAGGAAAAACATTACCTTTGCTACGTACTTTGAATCTGCTTCAGACTCAGTTATGAATATCGCATTCGAGTATGGATCCGAGACTCAACATGCAGAGAAGTTTAAGAAGTCTACATATTCTGAATATGAACTCCGGGACATGGGGGTAGTTGACAAAAAATTTATTATTTGGTAAAGAGAAAAAAAAAACAAAGGATTATAGAAAAGGTGAGTAGAGATTGCATAGAAACTCAAGAGGTATCACAATCAAGAGGCCCACACATGAAAAGCCAAAGCATGCCATACTTTATCACTTCCCCAACCCCCATGTGACATTAGCCTCCTCATTTCCTCTTCCTCTTTTTTTTCGTACACCAGCCGTTCCTCTCCTCTTATTTACTAAGGGGGGGGGGGGGGGGGGGGGGGGGGGAAACACGTCCCCCATAAAGAAAAGGGAGGAGAAACGCTCGTCAGCCTAACTCAAAACGTCACGCAGTTGTAGCCTGTAAAGGTGGCCAGAAGAGTGACGCCTGAAAAGCGTATCAATTAGGATTAAGGCCACCTTGACAAGGTGAAGAAAAGCTCTGGCGGTTTTAGCCATAGTGTCAAAACAAGGCCGCATTGTATCGTGTCGCCCGTGTCGTAAATGTTTTCAAATCTAGCAAACCAATATTACCCGCATCGTAAAGGTGTAAAAAAACCGCATTTTACGCGGGTTTTAGGGATATTTCATGGTTTAAGCCGATATTCAGCGGTATGACAACCGCATCATCACCGTTACCACAACCGTGACTTAAACCGTAATTTCGAACTATGGCTTGTTTGATAAATTGTGTATTGGTTGTTATGTTGGTTGTTTAAAGATTGGTTGTTCATGTACATGTTCAGTTAAAACATCTATTGGGATTGGTTGTTTAATGCAAAATGAAAACAAGGCAATACAAAAAGGTAGTAAAACCAACTTTTTACTTTAGCACTGAAATCCTAGCATTTTAGCTACCCAAAAGTCATTTACAAAACACTTTTTTTCATGTTGACCACATGTAAACGCTAAAACGAAAGACCCAATCAAGCCACTCAATAAGAACCCCCGTTGTTTTTTATTGATATTATGGTGTAATCTGAATCGTATTATGTGTCCTCACCCAGGTCGGGTCATGCCTAAGCATCATAGTGTCTGTGTACTATGAGTATATACATATTGATAATAACTTCCCCCAACTTTTATTAATTTTTACCCCTTTTCCTTTCAAAAGTCAAATTCATTAACTTGAACCGTAGTTCAGCCATAATCTACAAACATTTTATGTGAGATCTTGTTAGATTTGTTCTAATATGTAGATGAAATCATCAACTTTTTAAAATTTTTATTAATATATCAACGGTCAAATTGAATATATCAATGGTCAAAGCGAAGTCCGGGAGACAATAAAAAAGGAAAGGGGTAAACTAATAGAAAAAAACAGAGGGAGTGTATATGGATGTGTTAGTATGAATGTACAAATGTATTACTTCTAGAGCAAACTACTCACACAGGCACACGCGCATGCGCGCGCGCACACACAAGGAGATATGAAGATATGTGTTAATTTTCGAATTATATGAAAATGGGCCTGGGTAACCCAATAAGGAGGAAGAGAGTTTAGCCCACTTACAAGTTAGGAGATTCCATCCTAAAACCAATTGGTGATAGGAGGAGTAACTTCTTATCTTATAAAGTGGTTTATTCTCTCCTCTTTCTCCAATGTGGGACACTCACAAGTGGGCACTTAATGGGTTTCAACACACCCCCTCACTTGTGAGTGTCCTTAGAAATTCAGAGCTAACTGGAAAGGTCAGAGCAATAATCCTCTTAGGGGTTGGACATCCTGTCCAGTTAAATCCTTATCCAGTAGCTATATATCAAACACCCAGTTTAGACGAGACACGCAACGCGGGCTCTGATACCATGTTAACTTTTAGATTATATGAAAATGGGCCTGGGTAACCCAATAAGGAGGAGGAGAGTTTAGCCCACTTACAAGCTAGGAGGTTCCATCCTAAAACCAATTGGTGATAGGAGGAGTAACAAATCCTTAGGTGATTAGAGGCCCAGTTTAGAAGAGACCCACAACCTGGGCTCTAATACCATGTTAAAGGACCAACTCAACCAAAAGTTTAAGCTGATGGTTGAAGCCCCAGGAATATATCTATATTCTATCACGCCCCCTCACGCAAGAGCCCTTTGGGCTTGAAGTGTGGATGCAGCACAGGCCTCCCTCATACCTGGCGCGAAATATTCCACTGAGAAAGGAGGGGTGGATGAGATTCGAACCCGTGACCTTTTTGTCACGCTGGCTCTTGATACCTTATCAAATGACCAACTCAACCAAAAGCTTAAGCTTATGGTTGAGGCCCCAGGAATATATCTATACTCTATCAATATGTACGTGATTCAGCTTCTCAAGGATTTGGCACAAGTAAACAAAGAGACCGCTGATATAAACAAAATTGAAAAAATACCAGATAAAAAGAACTTGTAGTAGCTAGCATGGATGAAACCAACACTAAATTGTTCATTATAAGAGCTTAGCATTATATTGAAGAAGCGGCTACAAAGTGTAACATAGAAACTCTAACACAAGGACTTACGCCCATTTAGGATCTGGTGCACCGCAGTCAGCACAAAAGCGGTTATCCTTTTTAAGCAACAAATCCTTAAGCCTTCTTTTACCTGGAAACGGAAAAGTATACATCAAACATGCTTCCCTGTTTTCTTTCAAGTGAAAATAACACATGTTGTCTACTCTAAAATTATAACATCAAAAATGACCTAGAACACATACCATCATTGGTACGAATCCAAGATGTCTAAATGTGCATATTGCTATTTCCTACCCCTAATTAGTCAAAATAGAAATCATCTCTTGTATTCATAAAGGTTCCTCAATGATCAAGAGGAGATTAAAGGTGGCGGTGGGGTTCACAAGGAGTTTTCATGAAAAAGCATCGAAGTACCTGAGGTAGGTCTACCAAGCTCCGTACGATTATTCATTGCGACGCCAATTGAGGGATTGTTATAGGACAAATTAGAAAATTGTTCCTGAGTCAAAAATTTGTAAACAATTCACGAATTCAAAAGATTTAGAGATAGCTGAAGAAATTGATGAAATTGGAATAATTGAAGAAATGAGAAGATGAAATTACCAGGGAAATCAGGATAACGATGAATTTCCGACGCCAATTGTACCAGCATGGGAGATGAGTTTCCCCCCGGAGCCAGCTGTGGAGGAGAGAGAATAAGAGAGAGCTTAAATTATTGTTTGGGTCAGAGAGAGCGCTGAATTGTGGAGAATGAAGAAAAAGAATTAAAAATTCATATTGCAAGAGTCTCGTTTTCCTTTCTTCTTTTTTCTGGTTGAAAAAGGGCTTTGCTAAACGACGCCCTACAATTTCCTATTAACGCCCTAAATACAGTATTTTTGTATTGTATTTATATACTTTGTATTTTTTTTTCTCTCTCCTCCCCTTAACTCACCTCCCTAACCCTCCTCCAATCTCAAAAGTTTACTTCCACCACCACCACCACACCAGCAGCACCAGCACCACCACCACCACCACACCATCCGCACCACCGCCAGCAGCGCGTCCACCACCTTACCCCGACAGACCACCACCTTCTTCCCTGTGTTTTTTTTTTCCTTTTTTTCTGAATTTTTTTTAAAACAAAATAAGGGGGCGCCCACCAAGGACGCCCCACCACCGGTGGAGGCGTCCTTGGCAGGCGCTCCACCACATGGTGAGGCGCCTGCCAAGGACGCCTCCACCGATGGTGCGGCGTCCTTGGTGGGCGCCCCTTTATTTTCTGAAATTTTTTTTTTAAACGAAGATAGTGGTTTGACAGGGCATTCATTTCTTTGATGATTCTTACAGAGGTTTGTTCACGCAAGTTCTATGAATCAAAGAGATTCTTTATGAGTTAGTAGAGGTGAAAGCAACTAAACCAAATCTTGCGGCATATAATGCAGAGTTGATAGCCAGTGATGGTCCTTTCTCAACTTAAAAAAAGATGCTAATGCTAAAAGTATAATGACTACACTTTGATTGATCTTCCCACATTCACGGACTGCTTCACAAGCTTTTTAATTGAAGGTTGATGATACCTTTGGGAAGTGATTTAGAGTGTTGGAAATATTTGTAATCTTGTGGGAGTTGGGTTTTGGAGGGATATGGAATGTGGTAACTGTGGATCTTCTTCCATAATGGGATTGCATTTCTTTATTCTGTTTGCCGGCGCCGGTGGGGTGTGTTGGAGACAGTGGTGGAGTGGAAGATGATAGGGAAGGGAAGTGAAGAAGGAATGGGAAAAATGAGAAAATAGATGAAGTATACTATACCGTATTTTTATACATGTATTTAGGGCGTAAATAGGAAATTTTAGGGCGTAATTTAGCAAACTAGTTGAAAAACGGTCCTCTAATCGGGGTGTCACGTTGGGTTTTTTCTATAAAAAAAAACTGAAAAATCCCAAAACCAATTTCAGCGTTGTTGTCATGCTCGGCTATGAGTAGGGAGGGAGGGGCATGGATCCAAGATCCGACCCAGATTCGACTGAACTTAGATTCATTTTTATGGGTTTTGGGTCTAAAAAAATTAAGACTCATTGGATCTTGGTCGAATCTGGGTTTAGGTGTTAAAATTCGAGTTTGGGTTTGAGCCTCGTTATATCATACCAAGACCCGATCCAAACCCGCTCTGTAGACCAATTTTCATTATGATACAAAATATATAAAGTTGTAATAAAACTATTTACCAAGACTCAACTCACCTTGTTGTGAATGTTTTATTTATTAATGTTTGTACAATGATTAAACTATTGTTTTGTTCTTTTATCATTTTAAAAACTAAAAAAATGGATGTAAAAAATTCACATGTTAAAGAAAATAATTGAAACTCCTAATAAGTCTGAGAACCACTATTTTATACTCGTATTGGACCCAGGACCCCACCGGACCCATTGGATCTGTGTAATGATCAGGATTTTCTAGACCATGTGGGTCTGTGGGGGGTCTGGATCTAAATCCAAATTTGTGGGTCTCGATCTTGGTCTAGCAGGACCCACCTTAAACCCGATCCATGCCTATCCCTAGTTGTGAGCCTCTTCGACAAAAGTAGTTGTTAATGGTTGTACTAGTTGAGTTGTCAACTATTAGATATTAACAGTTAAAATTTGGTCGGGAAAATAACTTTTATGATAATTATTGTTCGATAAAACTAGCTATTAGTTTTAATAAATAACAAAAATAAGCTACATTTAATCTTCAAAAGCTAATCCAAAAATTACATTTACCCCAAAAGCTAATATTTATAGTCTTTCCAAAACACTAGTTCAAATGGCAAAAGTTAAACCAAACACTGCTTCATCGAACATAACTTTTTACCATTATTAAAGTTTTGACTTACATTAAAAGCTACCTCAGAACTATTATCGTATACGCCTTCTGTCGCCTTTGCCTTTGTGGTCTGCTTCTATGGGTGTGATGGTTTAGAGATTGCTACTTCTTTTTTTTTTGCAATTTATAAGATAATTAATGTGTGTTTATTCTTGATTTGCATTTTAGAACGTTCTTCATTGTTCATAATTGATGATTGAAAATAGATAAATTAATTATGTCAATGGAAGGGGTGTTCACTTTTACGTCGAAAATAGTAGCTTTGTGAATTGTTAGTGTTTTATTTTATCTAGTGATGGTTTAATGAACTATATTTTGTGTGAATTATAATTGTTGTTAACTTTTTAAGTCAAACTGGAATACACAAACGTCATTGTGGCGAACTAACGGGGTCGTTGTAAACTCGCCAAATATAACCTAAACTACCCAATATAGGGTAAGTATATGCTTGAATCTACAAGGAAGTAAGGTTAATCAAAGGTTAGTTTGCTAATTACAATGAGCTAAATCTATTTTTGGGATTTTTTTTGAAGGTTTAGCAATAATTTTAAAGTCTAAGAAAGCTAGGATATTGGCAAAGTAAATCAACAAAGCAAGTAAAGGAAATAAAATAAGGGTAAAGGAACTAAGGGATTAGGGGATTCACCAACATTCAGTCCAAGAATCCAGTCATCAAAGCCAAGGAGAAACAAATGGGGGATCACAAGGGGAAAATCACACGCATAGACTGTAGTCTGTAATTACTCTCTCGAGCTAATTAGAGGAGCTTGATTAGTCATTCATGACTTATTCTCGTGGCATGAGGAATTTCGCCAGATCAAGAATAACATGATTAAAATAGCTTCCCTAAATTACAAAATACCTATTTTTATGGAGATCCTAGTCTGGCAACCAAACTTAGTCTATTCCTAGCTTCATCTCTCGATCCTTCACTAGGAATTCCAAAATTGCAAGTCAAGTAGTGATCAAGCACCCAACAAAACCAAACCAAGCAAGTTTAATCAACAGATTTTATCCTAAATATTAACCCCCTAACTCAGATTTAGGATCCAAAGAGTAAATGAAGGTTACATCCCTTCACCTAGTAAGAAACTACTCACACATCATGGAAATAAAGCAAAGCAAAACTTGAAATAACTTCATCACCTTATCCATGGAGAACAGAGAAAAAGGAGAAAATAATCAACTAATAAAATGAAATAAACAAGAAATTACCAACTTTAACCTTGCATAAATATGAAAATGGAGTTCAAAAGCTTCAAGCTTCAAACCTCAACTTTCTCTCTCCTAGGGTTCTAAAACTTGAGTGCTAAACAAATTTAAATCTCTCTCTAATTAGAATGTAAATACACCATACGTAAATGAGGGGAGTTTCTCTTATATAGTCCTAAAATAAAATAAGTTTAATTACAATAAAACTCTCGTATAAAATTCGAAAATTTCAAAAGAAAAATTTAAGGAAAAGCCCAACAACCTGGTCGGGTCGACCTAGGTGCTCGGGTGGGCCTGACCCGGGCGGGTTATGTCGTTAGGAATCAATCTGGATGATTCGAAGTTTGACCTGAGCAGGTTGCCTCATCAGGAAGAAACGAGTTGCTCCCCTTGACTGACCCGAGCGGGCCACATGACCCAAGCGGGCCACATGACCCAAGCCCTCGTGTCAGTCCTTGCTCTTCTTTTTCTCCTCTTTCGAGCCCTTTGATGCTTTTCTCTTCAATTCCTTAGTTCAAGCTTGTGCAAATGTTCTCCAAGCAAGTTCCCGAATCCTGAAATAGAACCAAACACCCAAAGAAACAAAGGAGGAGTATTGCACAACTTTAAACAAAATAGAAGCAAATTAGCCTAAACTAACCTAAAAGCTACTACAAACAAAAACTAATCAAAAGCCAAGTATATAAACCAATCATCACGAAATTACTAGAGTGCAATATATAATTCTAGAATTTTAATCGTACTTTATATTATATGATGCCGTAGTCAAATCTCAATCGATAAAAGAAAATGCATGATTTTTAGATTCGAAAGACCCTCATATAAACTTTGCATGTCTCAAATCGAAAGATTGAATGGTCTAGCGATGATGGGGGAACCGCACACACGTTGTGCGACTAATGCACCATGTCTACGTCCTGCGCAATCCTATGCGTTTCCCGCAGTTGGCTAGTCAGCTTTGCTTTCATATTTTTCAATGCACTTTCACGTTTTAGGATGTATTTGTAGGCGTGATTTTATTTCGCCTACGCGGTGTGAGCGCGTATTTGACTATCCCCTTGTTAAGATTTTATTAAAATATGTTTTTGAAGTCACCAACAAGTCTTTAAAGGAAGACTCGTAAACCTAATTGGATATTTAGGAAGCTATAAGGACATCTTAGGGACTTATCCAAGTAGATTTCCTTGTCTTGACTCCATAGATGGTCAATGAACCAAAAATTGAATTCGGGGATGAGGGTACGAACACGGTTAGGAACCATGTCGCCCATTGTTGGCTTTACTTAATACGATTCACAAGAAGTTTTATGCAGAAGAACAACTACATGATAATTTCCATGCACCCTAGAAAGATTAGTCTAGGTTGGTCCAAGAAACATATAAAAGAATACTAATTTAGCGACAAGTTAGTAAACAATCAATTTACAAGGTACCTAGCAGGTTATCCATATAATCTGATTTAGTTAGAACTGTAACACCCCGATAATTCTCTCATTTCCAAAAATACTTTTCAAATATAAAACTTAAAGAATCATCAAAGCATTATCGCCCATGTGATAACGTATGAGCTTATTGAAAATTTTGCAGCGGAAAACATATAATTAAGCTTTAGAATTGAAATATAATAAATAACAAAGTAACTTTTTTTTTCCACTAGTAGAATAAATGCGTATTGATGCGGTCATTAAGTGGCTATTACTGCGGTTTTGGGAGCGCAGCAATTAAGGGGGCAGCAATAGGTAATAATTATATTGTTGCGGTTTCTAGCCCGATCCGCAGCAATATATATATTTTTTATTAGAAAAATACAACATATTGATGCGGTTTTGGCTAGGAACCGCAGCAATAGGTTTGACTTATTGCTGCGGTTGTTGCCCAAAATCGCAACAATTTTTTTTTTTTTTTGCATTTTGCCATAAAATTTGAAAGATTAAAACCGGGCAACAAACCTATCCACTATCCACTAAATTCGCAGACAAATTGAAGATGCAATGACAAATGAGAATCATATCGTTTAATAGAAACTAAACTCAAAATGAAACCAACATCACATTCATTCACAATAGATGAAACTAACAATAAGAACCAGAAAATCATATTATAATAGTAAAATCTAAGTAAAAAAACTGTACCAAATTATAACTGTACCAAATTACAAAGAAAACAAAGATGATGAAAACCAGAAAATCAGATCTAAGAAAAAAAAAATCACCGCCATCAACCACCATCATCAACCACCGTCCTCAACCATCGTCATCTCACACCGCCATTAACCACCGCCATCAGCCATCGCCATCAACCACGTATAAAGCACCGCCATCAAGAAATGTCATCACATTCCACATGAGAAAATTCAAACGAAGAAATCATAATCACACGAAACTAAAACTTGAAAAAATCAAAAGATTACGAGGAATCAAAGATCACGCAAAACGAAAAAGCAAAGCGGGTATCTTTTGATTTCTTCGTAACTTTTAAACTTGAAAAAGCGATAATCGATTTCTCATAACTTTAAAACTCAAACGAAGAAATCACGCAAAGAAAAACACGCATCTCGAAGAATCGAACACCTTACCAACGGAATTCGCGATGAGCGAAGGAGCCGGCGATGAACAAAACGAAGATGATGCTGAGGAATAAAACAAACGATTATAACGAACGAAACCTCGAACTAAACTCGCCGGAAATTCATCGCAAGAAGAAACTTCGAAATTTCCAGATCTGAGGCCGAGACGAACGACGAGAGACGAAACTTCGAATAAAACTCGCCGAAAATTCATCGCGAGAAGAAACTTCAAAATTTCAGATCTGAGGCCGAGGCGAACGATGAGGGACGAAACTTCGAACAAAACCTGTCGGAAATTCATCGTGAGAAGAAACCTCGAGATTTCCAAATCTGAGGCCGAGACGAACGATGAGGTGCGAAGATGATGCTGAGGAATGTTGATGTTGAGAGACGAGGTGCGAAGATGATGCTGAGGATTTAAGAGAAACGTTGATGGAGGAGGAGGAGTGATAAGCGAAAATGAGGAACTGATGAAAATGAGGGAAAACGACGCCTAATATATGTTAAAAGGAAAAACCCTGATAACCCTATTGATGCGGTTCTTGTCAGAAACCGCAGCAACAGATCTGGTCAAATAGTCAACTTTATTTCAAAAAATTTCCGCTGAACCATATTGCTGCGATTTTTGGGAAAAACCGCAGCAATATGTAAATTTCGATTTTTCCTTTTTTTTCATGGTTTATTGATGCATACACAGGTAAAACCGCACCAATACCACCTCAGCAATAAGCAAAAATTCTACTAGTGTTCGACTAGAAACAGGAGTGGCATATCATTCAATTGAGTTGAAATCATAAAATACATCAAGATGGGCTTCACTAGGCACCTCCTCCATCCACACCCTCATTTCACTGTAATTCTCACAATGACCTTTCTTCAAATGAGCATGAAGCTTCATACTATCATCTCAATTATCACATTTCGAAGACTCGCTTGTATAGCAATCTGTAGTGAGTGTCTTGCTGCCATAGCTTACACCTCTTCCACCATAAAATCCCCTTCTATCTTCTCACGGTTGTCCCTAAACAAAGTTGCATCAGAATTGATCTTATAGCTACCCAAGGCAGGTGGCTTCCAAACCTTCACAAGTTGTAGCATTCTACCTCCCTCTTGGACCGCATCTTCACTTACTTTCTCCCATTCTCCCACAAAGTTGGCTGCATTGTTGATGACTACATGGTAGTGACCCTTACTTCTTTGATTAAAAATCCACGTGTTCTGCTTTAACCAAATGCCCCAAAGCAAACTCCAAAGCAAACTCCAAAACAAACTCCACCACAACACTTCTTTATACTGTTTTTCAAACACCAAGCAGCAGTCCATAAAACTCCTCTCCGCCACCAAACTGTTATATAGCGCAGTGGCGTGGCACCCCATATCAGTGCAGCATCAGGGCATTTTACGAGCGCATGCATCACCAATTCCTCCTCATCACCACACATTTTACACAAACCATCCGCACACAACTTTCGCTTCATCAGATTGACTTGAACTGGGATGCTTTCATGCAGCGCCCTCCATCCAAAATTCATAATTTTTGGGGTAGTTTTCGCTTTCCAAACCTTCTCCCAAATTGGGAGAACCTTGTTTACTGAACATGAAGAGTTTCCAGTCTTGATTAAATTCACATGAGCATAGTAGGCGCTCTTAACAGAAAGCGATCCATGTTTGGTGAGGGCCCAAGCCCACGAGTCATCTTCAGCATATAATGACAGTGGTTAGTGGTATACGTTGTATTTATTTCCTCTCCCAACTTGTAACAAGAGTATTTAGCAATGTTATATTCCATTTTCCATTTTCTATTTTCAATCAATTCGGCTACTTTTTGAGGCAACTCCTTTGTGTTATTGCTTCGAGGAAGCAGTTTAAAATGGGATAATCGTGGAATCCAAGGGTCTCGCCAAACGTCAATTATGTAGCCCCCCAACAACTTTTATAGCACTCTTCCCAATTACCTCCCTCACGGATAGGATAAAATGCCATGTATAGCTTGCCACAAAACTCATCTTCACATTCATAAATGAGGAGTTAGGAAAATACTGGTTCTTCAAAGTTTTCGCCATCAAAGAATTCTTATTCGTCATCACTTTCCAGGCCTGTTTTGCTAAAAGGACTTTTATTAAAGAATCTGCAGATTTCGCATTCCTAAACCCCCTTCCTTCTTCGAAACATAAATCTTTTCCCATGCTATCCAAGCTATTTTTTCTCCTCCCTCTTTGCTCCTAATTATATGCTTGACACAAACGTTCCATCTCCTTAAGAATGCTCACCAGAATTGTAAAGCATTACCCTGAATACCTTTGAATTGCTTGAGCGACTGCTTTTATAAGGACTTCCCTGCCAGCTTGAGAGAGAAATTCCTGTTTCCATCCTTTCAACTTCTTCATAATTCGTTCCTAAATACTTTGAATAATCTATTTCTTTGTACTACCAACATACGTTGGGAGGCCAAGATATTTATCATATTCGTCAACAACTTTAAAATTTAACTTCATCTGAAGCACTTCTTTCTTTTGTGGCTCAATATTTCGACAACACGAAGCTTCAAATTTTTCCATATTCAGTTTTTGACTTGAAGAGCTTCATAGATAGAAAAGATATCAAGAATATTCTCCACTTCTTCATCATTAGCCTTGATAAATAACAGGCTATTGTCTACAAACAACAAATGAGATATAGACTCTACTTTCTTCCCAATTTTCACCCCATGAATCTCTTTCTTATTTTCAGCATCCCTGAGGAGGGCATAGAGACTTTCAACACACAAAATAAATAAGAAAGGAGATAAACAGGTCACCTTGTCGAAGGCCACAAGTAGGAAAGAATTTTTTTTGTTGGTTGACCATTGAGCAGGATCGAGAAAGACGTTGTACTAACACACTTCATGATCACTACTATAAAACTTCTCGGAAAACCCATCTTCACCATCATTGCTTCAAGAAAAACCATTCTACGTGATCATAGGTTTTGCTAAATCCAACTTGAGTCCCAGATACCCAACTTTCCCTTTTTCTTTTTTCTTAAGTAATGAAAACATTCATAGGAAACCAGTATATTGTCTGTTATCAGCCTTCTCGGGACGAAACCACTCTGCGACTCATGACTAACATCAGGGAGAACTTTCTTCAATCTATTTGCAATAACTTTTGAGACAATTTTATATATTACATTACATAAACTAATGGGTCTATAATCCACCGGAGACTCACATTGCTTCTCTTTGGGAATTAACGCAATATAAGTCTGATTAATATGGTAAATATCCCCACCATTGTTCAAAAGTTCCAGCATTGTATCTATTACATCACTGCCAATAATATTCCACACTTTCTGGTAAAACAACGACACATACCATCAGGACCCGGGGGTTTTGCTGGATGCATTTGAAAAAGAGCCTCATAAACTTCCTCCCCTGTATACGGACCCCCCCCCCCCATCATTTCACACATTTCCACCGACCCCTTCGCTTGCAATTTATCAATGATGGGATTCACATCCACCTGATGGCTGGAAAGAAAAAGACTTTCAAAGTGTTCTACAAAAACTTCAGCAATCTGTTCTTCTTCTTCATACTTATTCCCGGCACCATCCACTACTAAAGCAATGCTATTGCGTTCCTCCCTTTTCTTTGCTTTCATATGAAAAAACTTCGTGTTTTTGTCGCCATTTTTTAACCAATCCTTCAGACTTCTTTGGCCCAAAATAATTCTTCTCTTGCTTCAAGTTCATCCATGCACTCATCAATTACTTTCATCTTATCAATAACTTCTTGATTTTGCTGCTCCTGCATTAAAGAGTGCATCCGGCCTTTCAGCTCACGCATTACCTTGGCGAAATTACCAAATGTAGTTGCTCCATGAACCGAGTTTTGCTGCCGTAGAAGCTATGTTATGGCAAACATCTTCACCTTTTGTCCACACTTATTCTTGGATGATCTCCATACACTTCTCATCTCTTAGCCACATTTCCTCAAATTTTTATAATTTATGTCTTCTTTTTTTCTCTATTCTACACACACGGTCCTTGTCGGTCAGTATTATCGAAGATGATCCAATTTTCGTTTCTCAAGATGATACACATAAAATCCCACAAACATTTCCTTCCACGCCCTATTAGTAACAAATCTATCTAAATGCTCATGAAGATTTTCCTGTCCTCCCCTGTTATTCGTCCAGGTGAACGGGTGGCCAATGTAGCGCATGTCCTCTAACTTACAGTGATCTATGGCTTGCCTCAGAATAGCCACTTCCTCATACTTGAGATCACCCCCTCCCTGCTTCTCTGTCGACCATAACATTAGGTTTAGATCACCATCGCACAACCATGGTTCGCTCTCATCATTAAAAAGCATTCGCATAAGCTCTCTAGTTTGGTATTTTTTACTTTCCTTCGGGTGCCCATAGATGGCAGTGTATCTCCAAGGGTGCTGGCTCAAATAATTTATCACTGCGTCGATGTGGTTTTGGGACCAAGAGTTCATTGATACTTTCACCTCACTCTTCCATAATAGTGTCAGCCCACCCCTATGCTTCCTACCTTTCCCCTCACAACCAACAACTAGCAATCCCGAAAACTTTAATTTCATTTTAACTTTCTCCATTTCATTTTTTTTGATTGGAAAATTAAGTCAGTCAAAGGGCTAACCCCTACCAAAGCTACTAGCCTTGTAGGAACTACCAGCACATTGGCTGGTAAAGCATGCAAAACATGCTAAGGAAATACCCCCAACATAATGCTGGGGGTAAGGATCGAACCCCTGACCTCAAGGATCAGAGGGGGGTGCTCTACCACATGAGCTAGATCCTCATCCTTACTTTCTCCATTTCATGATGATGAAGTTTATTCTCTTGAAGGAAGACTACGTGGGGATTTACATTTACCACTATGCGTCTAAACGCATTTACTGCCTCGGGACTCCCTAATCCCCGACAGTTCCAAGAGAGGATTTACATCATTGAGCACCAAGAGCCCATTGTGTGGGGACCTCCACTATATAACAAAGTAACTTTAATACCAAACAACATTGTTAACTTTAACTTCAAACCAAACTTAAATATAAATATATCAATATGCTACACAAGCTCTCCATTCCCCAAACCCCATGATGCATCATCTGCACACTTGTAGATGTCAATGCATCAGAAAATCTGCTCACCAAGAATGGGTCATCACAGGATTAATAAGGCAAAGCCATGATCAATTCATACAAACAAAGCACGTAGTCAGCAAAGTTGAGTACTACATAATAATAAATAAACATTCATAACATGATTACTAATAAATATTAAGCAAGGATAAATAACAACATAACAATCTACAAATAACTTTTACTGAACTAAACTTTAACAACCTTTTTATTACTTTAATGAAATAGTCGTTGGACTGAGTTTTCCAACTAAAAAGCAGTCTTCACCTAGGAGATGAAATACCGGCGCGGCTCCATATTCCATAATGACCTACGATATCGAGGAACCTTTTAAATAAAAATATATAGGAACGGTGATCAATTCGATTCCCAGAAAAAGTCATGGCACGACCACCATGTACCCCAACTCCTGATTGTCCAACTTCGCACGTACATCAGTCTAAAGTCTATCACTATCCAAGTTTCACTTTACATGATTTACCAATTATTACATATTATGATACACAAGCTAAGCAATATAGATAATATATAATCAAACATCCACAACTTTATTTCTTTTATTTTGGGATTAAATAATTGATCATACAACTTACAACCCAAGATTAATTCCTTCTTTCTTCCAATCCTTATTATTTGTTGAACCTAGACAACAACCAACTTACCTTTCAAAGGTATATATTATCAACTGATCAAATAAGGCCCACAGTCCTCATAGAGTAGTGAAATACAAATATAAGGGAACACATGATTCAATCATGATCCAACTAATAAATATATTAATTGCCCCATATGAATCAAGAAATAAAGTTTCCAACCAACATACTTGCATCAATATTCCATACAAACATGATATCGATCTGATAATTAATCTCATACTTAACATGTTCGCACACAGGCATAAACATGTAAAATGCAACATAATAACAATCATATATGAACTCACAAAGTTCCTATACATGATACTACATAACTTTCCTTCCTAAAATCATGATACTACATCAAACAATACATAGGTATGTACGTACCTTGTTTAGACAAATTGATAGGCCACTTTAACAACTTTAGAAGTCGCCTAGAGCCTAGAGAGAGCTCTCCGCCTAAAACAACCAATAAAATTTATAATCAATACTCCAAATAAATTCCATAAAATTTAAAATACTTTAAATCTCCTTTAAAAATATTCAAAAGTTGTTTTCATCATTAAAACTTCAATAACTTATATTTCCTAGTATTGTACCACTATACTAGTTATTAAAATCCATAAAACTCCATTAATAACAACCTTTTTAAAATTCCTACAAATTATAATTTATTAAAGCTCCATTTAAACATGCTTAAACATACTTAAATTTATAAGAATAATCAACTCCATATTTTATAACATACTACTATGATTTTCCAATCTTTAACAATCTAAAAATCCATGCTTTGATAATTAAAAATTCAATTCAAACATAATAATCAAATCTGAATTTTTATTCCTTCAATACATAAATTATATAAACTTAGATTCATAAATAAATAATCAAACTATAATCTTTAAACATAATCATATAGAATTATTTGCACGCGATGCGTGCTTGAATTTTTTTCGAAACAGAAACTCGGTTTTCTTCGGCATAAGAGTCAAAATTTGAACATTAAACATACAAAGTATAATTGTTTTTAGTTGCAAAATTTGATTGGTTTAGTTCCTGTCACTTAAGTCTCTCACCATTCTTTTTGTTTTTTTTTTACTTTTCAAAGTTAAATTTTATGAGCAAAATAGAAATTTTATTGAATTTATTTATGATTTCTAATATTATAATTTTTTAGTTGATTTTTGAATTAAGTACAGTACTTCATAAATTGTAAAGAAAGTAGACACCTTGATTTCAAGTCAATTTTTTCATAGGTTGTAGTTTGTAAGTGAATTTTTAAGTTTTTGTAGAGTTTCTTCATTTTAGTGATTTGGATAACGTAAATTATGCAATTTTATGATTTTAGTTGACTTGTGAGTGATTATTATAATTATATTTTTGATATTTTTTGTTTGAAACCCCCTTTGATTTGTAAGTGAATTTGTAATTTAGAATGGGAAGGGGGTAAGATAGTCTCATCATTCGGGGACACCATAGCTCCCCCCTTCCCTTATATAATAGAAATATGTTGTACTTTAATTCTTGAATGATATTTTTGTAATCCCCCACAATTTTAAAGGGTTTTCATAAATATATTAAAGTATTTATGTAGTTATATTTAAATCCAAATGAGTTTGGAAAATGATTTGACTTTTAAAAAGGGTTGACTATTTTTAAAAGTCAACTAAAAATATTTTCATAGCTTAATAAAATTTAAACTGTTTTAATTAAGCATGTCTTAATAAAAGTTTAATTATTAAAAGTATTTATTTAAAAAGAAGTTTAATGGAATCGAAACTCCTAAAAGGATAAAAAGGAAAAGAGTCCTGTTGATGATTAAGTCCTAAGTTGATCATCTTATTAGTCATCAAATCTTTTAAATCTTATCTCTTTTCCTAAACCTAAAAGGATTAGCCTTTATGTAAATATCCTAAAACCCAATTATTTTATCCCACACAATTATTTTATATACATCACGCCATTCACTTTCTTTCTTCCTCCTCTCACCCGACTTTTTCTCTCTCCTCTTTCCTTGTGCGTAATTTCCATACTTTTCTCTCAAAGCTTGTTTCTTCTTCGCTAAGTAACGTTTCTTGTTGAACAAGAAACGTCACAAATATTTTCTTGAGCCAAGACCTTGCTGCCGCCGCCCCCTTGCTGTTGTCACCAGTTCCGGCGCTGCTTTCCTTCTCCTTGTTGTGGTTGTTTTCTTTTCTTCTTCTCTAAGATTCCATTAAAGTATTGGTTTTTACATTATTTTATTGTTATTAGCATGTTTATGTTTTAAATTATGATTTTATATGAACAATATATTTTCGGTTTTCATATGTGTAAAAATAATAATTTCAGATTTATTATTTTCAGTTTTTTTATGAAAGATATAGTTTTTAGGGTTTTTAATCACTAGAAACTATATATTTAATGTATAATATGAGTTTTGATTAGAATATGATTTTTATATGCATTAAATATATTTTCAGAAGGTTTATAAATTTTTATAAATGCTGGAATTTCAGAAATAGTATTTTAAGGTTTTTAATGATTTTTAATCACTAGAATAGTTGTATCTATACTAGGGATTAAAAATAATGAAAGTTTAATACATAAAAACGATTTTAAAGACGTTTAAAAGGGTTTGGGACTTTTTAAAGTGCTGTAAATTTTTATTCAAGTATTTATTGTTATTTTATTTTCTAGCGGAGAATTCATAGTAGGGGACTTTTAGAGAGAAAAGTGGCCTACCGTTTCGTTTACACAAGGTACGTACATAGTCTACGTGCTATATTTAGAAACATGCTTTAGGGATGTTTTTATTTATTAGTATCATGTACAGGACCTTGTTGTTCATATATATGATTTACTGAAATTACTTTACATGTTACTTGCCTGTGTGCTACATGTAAACTAAGAATATTTATGAGTATGACTGTTTGTATGGAAGTTTGATGCAAGCAGATAAGTTCAGTTTTTGGTATTAATTCGTGAGTGAATTAATGTAAGTAAGTTGGAATCATGTGTTACATAGATTCTTGAGATTATTTATTTATCTTATAAGAACTATGGATCTTATTTGGTAAGTATGAGTTATACCTATGTAAAGGTACAGATTTCTGTTGGCTAGGTTCAACAAAGGATAAAAAGAAATAAAAGGAGTCTTGATTGATGAGTTGTGAACACTTGTTAATCCAAAGATAAAAAGAATTCTGTTATGATTGTGTGAATATTTATTATGTGGTTGTGTCAACACAAGTAATAAAATATATTCAACGTAAAGTGAAACGAGAATAAGTTATAGACTTTAGACTAGTGCACGTCTAGAGTTGGACACTAAGGGTTGGAGTACATGGTGGTAGCCCATGGCTTTTCTAGGAATGGATTGATCACCATCCCTCTTTATTCAAAAGGTTCCTCGATATCGTAGGTCACTCTGAAATGTGGAGTCGCGCCCCATTTCATTTTTATTGGCAGGACAACTCGTCCAATAACTATTCCATTAAAGTAATAAAAGATGTTTTAAGTTTAGTTCAGTAAAAGTTGTCTGCAGATTATTATCTACTCTTGTTATTATTTATTCCTGCAAGTTATTTTGTAGTATCATGCTTAGGGTTATGAATGTCTGATATGTAGTACTCAGCTTTGCTGATTACGTGCTTGTCTGTGTTTGTGATCATGGCTTTGCCTATTGATCTTGTGGTGATCCTTCGTTGGAGCAGAGTCAAGAAAGCATTGACATTACAGGTTCGAAGATGCATACCATTGGGGAATCTGGAATGGAGAGGCTTTTGTGACATTAGTATTATTTAAGTTGTTTATAGGAGTTCATCTTTTCAGACATTAGTTTTAAGTTGGTGTGTTTCAGTTCGAACATTATTTGGTTCTTATTTCATAAGTTTAATAAAGTTGATTTTATTTATTAAGTTTTCCGCTGCAAAATTCTGAGTAAGCCGAAACGTTATCACACGGGCGATAATGCCTGGGTAATTCTCTAGATTTGTTATAAAAGTATTTTCTAGAAAGAGAGAATTATCGGGGTGTTACAATTTTATATAAACCTTTTTACCTTGATAATTTATCGCTATTATATTATAGAAAAAAATACATCCAAATATATGTAAAAGTTTCATTATATATAGGAAACACTATAAAAAAGTAAATAATTTTTTTATTGTCTAATTTATAAATTCTGATTTCACTACAAATACACCTCTATTTTTTTATCATGACCCACCATTAATTGTGAATGGTTCTTGAGAATAGTGATTTGTAAGTAAATTTTTGTAAATGTTTTTGTATGTATTGACGTTCTAGGTTATTATTTTAGTTTGTATATTAATTTTAAATTTTAATAAAGTTTCCTGATTATTTGAGTGATTTGCGTGATTTTTATAACGTGATTTTCTCAATTGTATGGGTGATTTGTAAAGTTTCTTCTTTTAAGTGATTTGTGAGTGAATGTTAAAATTTATTTTCGGTATTTTGATTTTGACATTCCTTTTGTAATTTAGAAAGAGAAGGGGGCAAAATAGGCGTTTCAAAAGAGGACACCATTGCTCCCCCCTTCCCTTATATAATAGAGATAATCAGATAGTCACAATTGAACTTCTTTTATCTTTGGATTTAACAAGTGATCACAACTTACAATCCAAGACTACTTTAATTCCTTCTTAATCTTAACTTCCTTTACTTGTTGAACCTAGCCAACAATAATCTTACCTTTATATAGGTATAACTTGTAAACTTACCAAATAAGGCCCACAGTCCTCATAAGATAACAAAAATAATACTTCTCAAATAATACATGAATAACATGATTCCCTTTATAACATATACTAATTCTTATGCGAATTAATAAATACACTTTCTTGACATGCTTGCATCAATCATTCCATACAAACATATAATTCGATATTCATAATAACTTCCAAGTCACATGTTGCACACAGGCATAAAACATGTAAAATAATTTCCAGAAATCACATATGAACAAAATAGGTTCGTATACATGATACTAAAATTTAAATCTTCGTTAGAAGATGATACTCAGCCACATAGCACATAATTATGTACGTACCTCGTGTAAACTAGCCTGTAGGCCACTTTTAAATCTCTAAAAATTCCCTACGAAATATTCTCCGCCTAGAAAACAAGGTAACTAAAATTAATAACGTAAAATAAAAATTACATCAGCTTTAAAGTACTTAAAACCCCCTTTAAAAACGTTTAAAAGTCGAGTTTAATATCAAAACTTGAACTATTTTTAATTCCTAGCATAGGACTACCATACTAGTAACTAAAAACTCTTAAAAACTCTATAAATAAACCTTTTCTTAAATTACAGCAACTTTAAAAATTAATAAACCTCCTTAAAACATGTATAACATATTTAAAATCATATTCTAAGTTGATCTCATAGTACATAATATGCTACTATGGTTTTCTAGTAATTTAAAACCCTAAAAACTCATGTTTTCATGATTAAAACTAAGAATCTAATCATAATAACAAATCTGAAATTTTTCTTAAATTATAAACTATAGATATCGTAAATTACTTATTAAAAACAGTAATTAAAACTTATAAACATGATTAATAATAATAGAAAACATAAAAAAAAATATAGTCTTTAATGGAAACTTGAGGAAGAAGAAAAGAAAAAGGAGAAAAGAGTGAAATACCGAAATCGCGAGTGAAATATGGCAGTAGAATTGTGAAACTTGCAGAGGCCATAACTAATAGAATAAGAATTGGAATGGAGTGATTCTTGAGCCTAAATTCAATCACTTTTCTAGATCTACAACTTTCAAGAAGGAAGTTTTGGCTAAAAATAAACGGAACTATGATAAATCTGGCCAATTAGATTCGGGTGAGAGAAAAAAACGAGTGAAGGGAGAGAAAGAATATAAAGGCCGAATTAATTGAGTGTGAGAAGAGAGAAAATAAATCTTTGTGTGGAATAAAATAATTGGGTAATAAGGTATTTATATAAATGCTTCTTTTTTGGGCTTAGGAAAAAGAGATAAGGTTTAATGAAATTTGATAATCATCAAGATAAATAACTTAAAACTTTAATATCAATATGACTCTTTTTCCTTTTTATCCTTTTAGGATTTTTAGGTTCCTCATTTCCATTAGACTTCTTTT